>NC_056725.1:1190351587-1190446587 GCF_019279795.1 Protopterus annectens | reverse complement strand
ATATGTGTTTTTTGGACAATCCAGTGAGGACTGAAATCTGTAAATAATGACATGCATTTGGGTTTATGTCACATAGTCGAAGTTCCATAACTTCGAACACCTAATGGTCAAACTATTATGTTCGAAGTTACAAAACTTCGACTACTGCACCCCCCCCCCCACACCCCCCACTACTTAAATATACCAACTCCGAGATCGCACCACATTGAACAGAATGGAAACCTCTGCTTATGTAGATTTCCATTCAAACGCTCAAACTTTTACAAATTCGAACTTATGGTCTCGACCATATGTGGTTCGAACTTGTAAAAGTTCGACTATGTGATAGGAACCCCATGCATTTGAGTTTCAGAGTTTGTGTCCTTCAGGAAATGGATGCTAACATAACCTGTTATTCTAACAACTAAGTTTGTTTGAGGAAGTTGGGGACACATTACCGATATGAACAGCAAGCAGAAACAAATCTTTTATTTCTGCCATTGTCATTTGCTGGTAAGTACTGTCAGATTTTACTGTGTGGCACTAGACCCAACCTTAAGAACTTCAGCTGGGATTGCTTAACATTTGCTAAAGTTGGGTTGTGTGCCACTCTGGTGTTTAACTGGTTTGTCTTTTTTCAAATATCAGAGTGTAATCAATGCACTTCATACACTTCATATAAATTATTACATAATAATGTGCACAAATTTGGCTGAAAAGCTTAAAAAATAATAGTGTGAGATACTCACTACAGCCATATAAATTCATTGCTGTAATAATAATACCCATTTATTAATCAGGGATGCCTGCTGAACATATAGTTCTTCTTTCAGGTATGACTCAGAAGCAAAGTCTGGTTAAATGACTTGCTCAGGGTCACACTGTAGGCAAATGAGGGGTGAGGAAAACAAACCCTGTACCATAATAACTACAACCAGAGCCTTAATTCTCTGCGGCAACTGACAAATGATAAAATGAATGGGATGTCAGCCATTAGCTGCATCCTTTTTTTTATAAAACCTTCACATGGGTATAAGGTTGTGTAGTCTTGAGCAATGGCTACTTGAGCAGCCCTGCTATAAAACAGTGTGCATGTTGTAACCTCATGCTCTCTCCATTTTAGGAGACAGAGAAGATATCAGAATAGAAAACAGACATTTTTACTAACGAATGATAAAGATAATGTCTTTAATATATAGTGAAACACCTAAAAGAAAAATTAAGAAGGTAGATAACTGTAGTAAAACTAACACTTATAGAATTAAGCAACAGGTAAAAAGTACGATGTGTGACTATCTGTAAATGTAACCATAACAAAGTATGAAGACTAACCACAGAGTCTGTAGAGCAACACCAAATTAGCAGCAGACAACCTCCCAAGTGAATACCTACAAATCGCAGCTGATGCTCTGGCCTACCCAGTATCCATCTTGATTAACCGATCTCTGTCAGAAAGTTACATTCCCATACTGTGGAAAGTATCACATATAATTCCTCTCCTCAAAGGCGAACCCACCACAGAACTAACCAATTACTGCCCCATAGCTATTCTCTCTCCACTTTCCAAAATACTAGAGAGATGCATACATTCTCAAGTCTCAGACTACCTCCTTACTAACAACCTCCTTTCCAATACTCAGCATGGTTTCCAACCAAACCATAGCACCACCACTGCCTTACTCTCCTTTACTAACACTATCATTCAGCATAAAAACAATGGCTATCTCTCCTCTGCTACTTTCCTAGACCTATCTAAAGCATTTGACATGGTCCCACACAAACAACTTATCTCTGTCCTCAGTAACCTATCCTTCTCTCAATCAGTCACCAACTGGTTTCAGAGTTACCTGTCTGACCGCCAACAATCCGTTGTATGGCAGAATTACATATCTCCCCAACTACCTGTGTCCATAGGGGTTCCCCAAGGATCCATCCTTGGACCCCTACTCTTCTCTGTTTTCACCAATAATCTAGCCTCTGCCACCAAACATGGCACACTCATACAATACGCAGATGACTCAACCATCATCTGCTCAGCTCAGTCCCTACCCAAAAGTCGCACAGGAAGCCTTTTCCTCTGTTGAAACTTGGTTATCTGATGCCCAATTAATACTCAACCCAAACAAAACTAAACTACTCATCTTCCAACCTATCAAACATACTCAAAACAACTCTCACTCTAACATCACAGCAAAAGACAACACCACTATATACCCAACTGAACACACCAAATTGCTAGGAGTGGAAATAGACAATAAACTAAAATTTGACATTCACATATCCATGACCATAAAAAAAGTCCACAAAAAACTAGGAGCGTTATACAGAAATAAGCAACTTCTCACCAAAGCAGCAAAGATTTCAATAGCAAATTCCCGCCTTATCTCCACCCTACTTTATGCCTCTCCAATATATACCAACCTAAGGCAATGCGATCTAAACAAGCTAGAGACCTGCTACAACAAAATCACCAAATTCGCCACAGGGGCATCCTACCATAGTCACCACTGTCTCTCACTTGCTGAACTGGGCCAGCTTGAACTCCCTCACCTCCTTCAATGGCATCAACTCTCACTCGCCCACAGACTAGTAAACCATCCACTAAATGTCCCATCCCTCCAGAATCTACTCCAACCCTATCGCACCACCAGACCACTAAGATCCAACAACAAAAATCACTTACAGATCAGTAAAGCCAATAACTCTGCTGGTGAAGCACTATTCTCTTGCACCATAGCCAAATTATGGAACTCCCTCCCACCCACAATTACCTCCATACCATCATGCACCCACTTCAAAACTTTACTAAAAGAGCACCTAAAAACATGCTGGCTATGCTCTTGGAACTCCCACTCTAATATCACCCACCCCATCCAACCACTACCTTTCTTTCCACTCCACTAACTACCTTGGTTATAGCAAGCTCAGATGCTCATAAGCCTAGTACTTATTATACAGCAGGAACTTCTTATTGTAACATTTGTTAATGTCTGTTATGTACTTCACAGATAAAGATTCTAGTTGTCTACTGATGTACTATGTTCTTCATCTGTAAATATGTTGTAAGTAATTGCTATGTTAAATTGTTAATCGCTATGTAATCAAATGTAACTACTGTCTGTTTATTTTAACTGTGGAGCTTTTCTCCCTGGGCCTCCGCTGAAAATGGACCTAAGTCCAGATGGACACTCCTGGTCAACAAATGTAAATAAATAAATAAATAACACAAATCTATATACAAATACCACCCGATTGATAATGTAAGCAGTAGTAGGAATGTGAGGGGGTTCATCCTGAAGCCATGCTAATATGAACATCTACAGTTATGCTAAGTATCCCATACAATTGTCCTATGTTCCACATAAAAATTATGGCTGCAGAAGCATAACATGATGGCAGTAGTATTAATCAGTCTAATCCCAGCTCGCAGGAATAGGTGAATGTCTACTCCTAAACTGCATATCTAGTTTATAATGTTCTGTGAATGCAGGAAGGGAAGTCCAAGCAGTCGATTTACTGATAGTGTGGATGGAAACATCTTGCAAAATGGCTAATGTTGATGCAAATGATCTATTGGAAGGGGTTGTAAACACTACAGTCAAACTTTTACTATATATATAAAACTGTTTATGAATTGGTCTGCCTTGTTACTTATTCTTAAATAACACAAACAGCTGAACTAAGTGTATTTGATGTTTTGTTCTTTCACTGAAAAATTCTGCCTTGGAGTTTTTTTTTTCAGTGAAAAATCCAAGTTGCCTGTAAACACCTGTGGTATGCAGTATGCTTTTTGCTTTATATTCTTTTGCCTGAGAAAATGTTAGAGGATGGACAGACTGGTTTGGATTTATATTACAAACCATCACAGGCATAAAACAGTGGACTCATTCTCATTGATAGTGTCCTTGTAGGTGACTGTACCTAACTTCCTACACATCAAGGCTTGCAGTTCTGAAATCCTTTAGATGAGATCACTTATGAGGTCACAGTGAGAGATCAAAGGTCATAGGTTCATAGGTTCATAGGTAAGTACTACTCTACCTGTCCTAGCAAACCATTTTAAGCCTAGCCATTTTCCCTTTTTGTGCTCACACTATGCCTCCCATGGTTGATAATTATATATTTCCTATAAAGAGAATAACTGGGATCATACCATAGTAGATTTCAGATGACCCATGCATGAAATAAAGCATTTAGGAGCTGCATCTGTCCATTAGTAGTAGAGGGGGCATTCCTGGGGTGCATTTTCTGTTTCACATCTAAGTTGCACTTGAAAGTAGACTAGAAGGAACTTTGTTTTATATGGATGGGGAGTCTGTTCCATAGCAGAGGTATCCTCTGCAAAATATACCTCTCTCTCCAAACCATTCTGTTGATGTTGCAAAAGAGATTTAGATGCCTATACAAAGTATTTCTGATGCCATTTAACTTGATGATGTGCAGTAAATCCATCAGTAATGGATCAGAGGATGCCTTCTATACCAGGCAAAGGTCGCCTCTTAGCAGTCTGTAGGATACCAAGTAGAATGACAGGGTTTTGAGTTGGTCCATGTAGGACATGTTGTTTAGGCCTTGTATCCCTTTACTACGGTATCTTTCTGTGTGTTCCAGTTGTTGCATCTGTCTGTACAGATACATGCCAAAGGAGGCATTATATTCAATGACTGGCCTAATGAGGGCAGAGTAAAAGGGAACAATGACACTTTTAGATCTAGACACAAACCTTTTGTTTATAAGCTGTACAATATAGAAGGACTTTCTTGCAAAAATAGACACATATTGCTCAAAAGTTAGGTCACTGTCCACATAATTTCCAAATCCTGTACAACTGGGAAAACTCTTATGGGTGTATTGTCAATGTAGTAGTTCCCCTGGAGTAGATGACTTCCCAAAGCAAGAATGCATTTTTGGGCATTTAATTTCAGAACATGATTTATAGTCAATAGTCAATAGTCTACACTGCATCATACTACAATAATCTGCTTTCTTGCTGCATAGGACACTTGATGGTAAGAAGAAGGATTCGAAGTTGATCAAACGTAATCATAAGTGTAAACCAAAGCCATCTCTGCCTCAAAACATCAGTCAGAACTACATGTGTGTTTCTTCTTTACCTGTAGGAACAGCCTCAGAATTACAGTAGTAGGAGAAAATGCATGTCAAATCTGATGGAGGCGGAAACAGTACCTAAAGGAAAATTGAGAAGCTGCTGGTCATATGAAAAGGAAACATATCTACCTTTGGAATGATCCTCATTTCAGGAATCAGGAGAATATTATGTTTCTTCAGATTTCCAACATGGATAATTATGTTCCCATATTTGTGTTTGCTAGGTGTTTTTGCTGATTTGGAATGTATTTGGCTTGAAAAGGAAGTCCATATGAAATGTCTGCTCTAAGACTGCCTACACTAATCTGTGCAAAGGATAAGAGTAGATGTCATTTTTTTTTTTGTTATTATGATATATAGATATGCCATCCAGGAAATCAGTAGCAGGAAGTCATATTGCTTTGCACTCTGTCCCGAGGATGACAAATCATGGAAGATGCTACATCCCAAAAGACATCAAAAATCTCTTAAGACTAGGAAACGTGTACAGTGATATTTGAAGTTGGATGCTTTCCCAGGCTGCTCCTTTAAAATCTGTGTGAAAACAGCTTAGTAAAAATATAAAACATCATTAATTTAGCAAGCTTTTTTGTAAAAGAAGGAAAAAGGTGTTTTCTATTGATCAGTCATGGAGAAAAGGATTATATAGTTAATGAGCGATAGTTTTTTTGGTGGGAGGTTGAGCTTTCAGCTTGGACTAGTGTCCTCATGATGTTTTTTATTAACTATTCAGGCAGATGAAAATGGTGTTGAGACTGGATGTGAATGAGGTGATTGACAGTCTCAAGGAAAAACAAACTGGGCTGTGGAAATGGATTGGGATACTCTATGTTTACATGAAGAGGTTTGACATCACCACCATTATGTGGATGATAACCTGCAAGGCCAACAGGAGGAGACGCAGACTGTTAGGTACCAGATAGGAGAGATTCAGGAGAAGTCTGCAGGGATGGTTATAAGACTTGATCAACTTAAAACCAATCTTACCGTGTTACAGTTTAAAGTACAAGAGAAGAATATAAGGTTATATAATATTTTAGAGGGACAGGAAACAAAACAATTTGCTGAACAATGTGAAAACTGCAATGGTAGGATGTGGTAAATTCATTACAGATACTTGATTGTCACCCGTGAAGCTCCTACTGGCAGAACTGACTGAATTTCTAACTGTTATAAAAAAAATTAGAGTTGCTAAAAACTATGGCAGCCAAGTGGAAAACTGGCGATAGTGCTGAAAAATGTGCTTGTGGAGCACTGAGTTTTTGACCACTAAAAGCATGAGCAAAAGTTGTGAAAACTATGGCAAGGAACAGTGTGTTTCTGGACCAGAAGAGACTTTAAAGAGATATTCTTAATTTCTCAATATGACCAGGTTATATAAATACAAAAGGCTGAGGTTTACATGTTGCTGACTACAGCATTAGAAGTATTTTGGAATGGAAATATGTTGTGGTTTGACAATCTTGGTGTGGTGACTGAGAAAATGAATGTTACCAGTGAAGCTGTAATACTTAAAAATGGAGCAAACAAGAAAGCATAAGATGAGAGACACTGAATCATTCAGAGTAGTGAGCTGAGAGAATCATTCAGAGAAGTGAAGGATGCTGACTAGGGGAAATAAAGTCTAGTTTAGCAGAAAGGAGTGCCTAATTTGCAACAGTATTTTCTGGTACAAACTGGTTGGCTAGACTGAAAAGTACAGCATGAACTAAAATGAAGGACTACAAATTTTCAGCAATAAATGTGACTGGGGAACAAACTCACAGATGTTCTAGGATACTATGTTGTCTCAAACATTGTGTATGATGTGTTCTTTATTAAATGTGTCATATAAGTAAAATTTTCTTTCTGGGTGGTTGAAATGGATACTTACAAAAAGTGATTATGCCAATCATGATTGGTCAACAAAGGGACAGGAGATGTTAAGTCCCATTTTGGTGTAGCAAAGTTTAATTTCGTTTCATTGCTGAATGTGTGATAAAGGTTAACATTTTATTTTATTTTGGAATGTTGGCTTGTTTACTTAGTTTTTCAAGGTTGACTTTATTCTAATTTGAATAAAGAAGACATTTTAAGTGGCAGAGTTTAATCATAAATTAATGGCTCCATAGAAATTTAACATTATCCACCACTGGAAAAACAGAGAAAGCAGTATTCAGAAGGGGATTGATATGCATATTGGAATGTGCTATGGGTTAACTTGAGTTTACAAAGTATAGACTCATACTGAATATTTGAAAACCTAGAGGTGATCAAATTGTAGGAAGCTGTGCTGATAACGTATTTTAAAATCACATAGTTTCTGAATGAAGCAAAATTAAACATTTTTTTAAATAATTACTATAAAATGAAGGATTACTGGCATATAAAACATTTAACTACTAGTAGACTTTTTTCAGATTATTTATTTATTTACATTTGTTTATCGCATTAGTACACTGATCTCAGTGGACCATTTGCAGGCACAGACCAGGTGAATAGGATCACATGAGAATAAATAAAACATATTTACAGATACAAATATATAATAAAACATATACATATTTACAGATATAAGAATATGCTACAACATTTTGTTCAAGAAGCAGTTTACAAATAAACATGGATAGAAAATGGAATTATGCTTAGAGCATTTTGGATAACATGCAGTTATAATGACAGAGGTGGCATATGCTGCAAGAAAAAAAATATGCTAAAAATGTGTGTCAGGTGGTTTTAGTTGGAAAACATATATAGCATAGCTGGGGATCCTAAGGGCAATGGATCAGGGCTGTGCATTTACATTGAGTAAAACGTATTTAAAGGATGCCTGAAAGGATAGAATATTAAAATTAAAATGAAAGATGGATATGATTGGTTAAAGAGAAATTTGGAATAAACCAGAAAAAAATTAAAATAGTTAATGCCAAGCAGGCTGCTAAGGGGCAGAATGTACAAAGAACAACTGCAAATAGAGAAAAATAGAACAAATGAATTATTTTGTGGAGTGAGAGATGACACTGAAGTCTGAATGCAATTTGGCATGATGCTGGCCTTTTGACTGCTGACTGGCTGTGTAGCAAGAGTAAGATAAACAAAGGAGACTGTACTGGCATTCATTTTCTTTTATGGATAATGTGCCAACATAGTGTATTATGGTATTTATCATGCTTTATGAACTAGAAAAAAGTGCTTAATAGTTATATATTATCCCCGGGATTCATGAAGCTTGCGCCAGGTGCAGGCGTAGCATAGGCAGAATAATGCCAAATATGTCCGTCGAGCGATTCAGGTACGATCCAATACCACGTGCACTACCGGCGTATGCCAGAACTGCGCAGCCCTCGGCATAGGTATGCTAATCACCCCATGCGCAGTGTTGCACCATGCAAATGAAGGAATATAGCGATTCACGAAGTGGTGCAGGTGTAGCGTAAGGCCACGGAAATGTAAACCAAAAAACACGGTTTACATTTTCCCAAACAGAACATCTGAGCTATGGAAGCGGACCAGACTCATGTATTACAAAGTTAACATATGCCAATGGCTAAATACACAGCCAATGGCATAAGAAAGGATGCACAACACCTAAAAAACAACTTTAATGTCATGTCTACAGTAATGCAAAGTACAACCACAGGGCATGTGTGCGCAAACTGGAACATAAAGAAAATATATAAAAATGTCATAAAATCGCAATGTAATACAAATCAGGTGTACACCATAATACACAATGGTAGGCATGGAACACCACAACCAAGGTGCAAGGGTTGCTAAGGGCCTGCGACAGTGTTCGGCACGGTAACTATGAATTAGTAGTCAATGCCATGCAAATGAGGCAGATAATACTGAATCGCAAATGTCCCGCCGGATGAAGGTTGAACCATACGGCGTAGCGCTATAACACCGAGAAGTGGCTCAGAAGAGATACATGACATCAGCAGAGGGGTGTGCCACCATAGCAGTAAGCACATTGGAGCAATGCAAATCTGGCCTGGCCATTGCTAAGCAAAGCTGTAGGACAGGGGTGGGGAGGAAGGTATAGAATCGTTTAGTTGAGAGCACACATGGTGCCCAAAAGCGCATGTGTACGGGGATGAAAACGTGCCCGAAACCCAGTAAGCGGATGCATGCGGCGTGAACAATAGCACAAACAGGAAGGTCAGGGGAAGAAAAGAAGGAAATGCCTAAATAGGGTAACTGGCATACTAATGAGCAATCAACACCAATCAACTCATGGAGGCCAATCGATGGCAGCTGTCAAGTCTGCTTGCAGAAACCTGCAAAACAGGATAGGGGAGGCACTGGAATGCAAAGAAAGGAGGGGAGGCATTGGATTGCAAAGATAGGAGATCTGTCATAGCAGAGCAAAGCAAACTGACAGTAGACCGGCAATAGCACACATTACGCAAGATACGCCAGGTCTAGGAAAGTACAAATTAAAGCAGGCTGCCGTATGCATTCCAGAAAATGGTAGGTGGAACGTGCAGAAATGTAAAGGGAAGGTCAAGAGGTAATCCACGGCAGCCAAATGTAATTCAACACCAAAGGCACCACAATAGTAGTTCCGGTAGTAAAACACATAAGATATCCTGTAGCTATGGTCATACATACACACCCTATGACATCATCGGTGTTCACAGCACAATAGTATAAAGTGTGAAAGCACCCTACATACACCTGTGAATTCCCAAACACTGCACCATAGGTGTAAACACACGGGGAACTTTTAAAATGTACATGTTGGGAGCTGCCATAGCTGTGATTCATCAGCATGTGTTAGAGACTGACGGTGTTGTGGAGGATGATGCCGACAACCACCGCAGGCCCCGGAGGAGGAGAAGAGTGTTCAGACCAAAGGTAACCTACCAGGGGCTACATGATCTGGAGATAGTAGAGCGTTACAGGGTGGACAGGGACATCTTACAGCAAATAGTGGAGCTGTGCTGGCCACGCCTGAGAACCAGAAATAACAGAAGGGAACCCATCCCAGTGGACATGAAGGTATGTGTAAGCATGCAAATACTAGCCACAGGTACCTTTCAAAGGCCAACTGGAGATATAATGGGGATCTCACAGGCATCAGCATCCAGGGTACTACACCAGTTCCTGGATGCCATGTTACCACATGCCAATGAACATATATACTTCCCCCGAACTCAGGAGGAGTTGGCCATCAATATGCGTCACTTCTACCATGTGGCACACTACGTGGAGGTACTGGGTGCGATAGACTGCATGCACATACAAATCAAGTCACCACCCGGTGAGCATGGCAGGTGCTACATAAACCGCAAGGGATTCCACTCCATCAACTGCCAGGTCGTGTGCAATGCCCAGGGCATAATCATGGATGTGTGTGCTGGCAGCCCTGGAAGCTACCATGACTCCCATATCTGGCATGCCTCACAGCTGTATCAGGTATTTGTCATGGGGGACATCCCACATGGCCACCTTGTGGGGGATGCTGGCTATGCACTGGAGCCGTGGATGATGACTCCCATCAGAAATGCACACACACCCATGCAAGAATGCCATAATGAGGCACACGCACAAACCAGAATCATCATAGAGCATGTGTTCGGGATGCTGAAATCACGGTTCCGGTGCTTGGACACATCTGGTGGAGCCTTGCAGTACTCTCCAGGCACGTGTGCCCACATCATCATAGTATGTGCCATGCTACATAATATGATCCTGAGGAAACTGCTGCAGCAGGGACAAAATGGTGAAGGCCCATATAGCCCACCGCATTTGCCAAGGCCATCACAGGCACAGAGGGATTCAGACTATGAAAACATTGTGCCAGCCCCAGTAGGCAGACGGAGGCGTGCCCAATATGCCTACGCCTTGGCAAAGAGGGAATGTATAGCACATACGCTGACAGTGTAGGCCCCTATGGACTGACACACCTCTCCACCTGCACACACAGTAAAATGGATGGCACACAAGCACGACCACCTGTAAATTGTAATGTATAGGTGGCCCACTGTATGAATCCTACATAGGCAGCTCTCAAACATTGTACACACAACAGCTATTGGAACACGGAATGTCAACACCTGAACAGTACATGCGCCTATCAGCATATGTTGGATGCTTTGTGTATAGGTTCCCAGGTACATCGGTGGGTACATAGCCGATTGTCAGAGGACATACACCAAACGGGGCAAACAGTGTCTGCTGTCGCCACAACATCGAGTAACCAACTGTCGCGTAGAGGAGCAGAGGCAATCGTGGGAGCACATGTGTTTAAGCACTGTTCTGCAGACACTCAGCACGGAGTCCCTGCTGCGTTAATGAGGGGCTCCACATATTATAATCATGGATGTTGTGTCAAGGCATGGGGTGTACCCATGACAGGTATTCATCACCCCAGCATGCTCCACCCATGGTCGTTTGAAGGTGTAGCACAGTATCGTGTGTGGCTCACTGTGATATACATACCCAATGCCGGAGCACATACAGTAAACATTACATGGACATACCATTAACTGGACTCATCAATATGTAAACTAATTGAGTTACCCATGTGACTGCAGTATGGAGTAACAGCTGTAGTGTACTCCATGTACAAAACGACATAACACGTGTACAAATCCCAGATGGCCATATGTTAAATGCAGTGACCGTCATGCATGTTCCCAGTCCCACGTCCTGCAAGGGATGTAACGTAATCCCGAAGGCATGAGTAATGCATGTCGGATGCAGGTCATCAGATCATATGTTTAGCACATGTTACCGGGAATATGCATTGCCCACTGCTGGTAAGCGACGTTTAAATATGACTATATGGATATGCGCAAAACAGGGATAAGCTACTCCGAATATCGTGCATATCATGGTGAATGATGTCCAGAACAGGTGAAACCAGCATTATTTACCCCTGTACTAATAGCGCCTGCTCTGAAGGGTAAAACGACCACTGCCAGGTGTAGAACACGCAATCATGTATAGAATCACCTAACACTATTGCTAGGCAAGATGTACCTATGGTAGGGTTGCCACCTCTTCAAAGTACTAATGTGGGACATACGTCAGATGTCTGCAGGCTGCCACATACACCCGGCTAGTACGGAAAGCAGAACTGCACTGTTTTGCCTAGATAAAAGCTCATTTTTGTAATGTTTACATACTTATTCTGTTTGTTGGTTCAGAAACAGAATAACTGTTTTATGCGATTATTACATAAACTATAGGAAATAAGTATGTTCTAAAATCACAGGGCATTTGCCATGTTTACAAATATTTTGCAGGACACAACTGCCCAAAGAGGGACTGCCCCTCGCAGAGTGGGACAGCTGGCAACCCTAACCTATGGCAGGTGTGTAATGTGACAGGTACAGACACAAACGTGCGGAGTCCAGGAAACAGTATACACCAACAAGTACACAATGAAAGGTGTAGCTTGCCTGTCACTTTCCCCGTCAGATATATATATATATATATATATACATATATATATATATATATATATATATATATATATATATATATGTACACATATATACATATATATAATACAGATAGAAAGGGCGATAGAGTGATATATGTTGATATATACGGATTCAGCGATATCTGCAAATATATATATAGATAGGTCAACGACATTCATAATACCTTGGAGGTACAAATACTTAGGATACCACCAACTATGGAATGTGTAACATACCGACATGCGTAACCACGAGGCTGAAAGACCGAAAGAGAACAGTACAACCGCGAATAATAGTATGATGATATGAATGGATAATTTGTTACCGCTGCCGGTGTTGCGGTCCACGTAGGTACTGTGTTCAACTGTGTGTGTGAGTGCCATAGTCTGTGTATGTGTGTGTTGAGGGTGCCGTGTGCGGCCCCTGGTGACTGTAATGTGTGTGTGTGTTCGCATCATGTGTCTGCTAGTGCCAACTCAGAGGTAGATGATTACGGTAGGTGTGGGTACAGCTAGCCGTAGGCATACGGTCAACAACTGTCCCACATTAGGAGGGACAGCCCCTCCCTGGGCAGGTGTGTCCTGACATAAAACATTACAAAGGGCAAATGTCCGAGATCGTAGGACATTAATATGTCCCATACATAATGTAATAGTTGCATTAAATAGATATGCCTGTATGTAAGAAACGTGAATGTTACATGCAATATGATAAGTAGCCAAAGTCCAACAACAATAGGTATGTATGAGGATAAAAGTATGTGCTATCCTGTGTACTGACCGTGGCTATGTGTTGGCCTGTAAACACCGCTGTGTGTCCCGGAAGTGTCCAACAATGGCCATATGAAAAGGTGTCAACCCATGGCAAAGAGTTTCTGTTACCAACACAACCGCAATGACTGCAAATATCTGGGACAGAAATACACGGGATAGCTGTCATGTAGACATATCCCTTTACATATCGCTGCAATTTCGGAGGTATGGAAGTATCAACCTCACCTGCATACTATATAGAAACCAATGTACAATCCCGTAACATAAGTCTACTAACTGATAGCTCATAGGTTCATAGGTTCATAGGTTCATAGGTTTATACTAGGCTATCTGCCCTAAGGCATTTATAAGCCTAGCCCAAATTATTGTGGCTTACGCCACCCCTTATATGAAAAAATACTGTGCCCATTAGTTTGTTGTGCCTCTGTCCAGCAGTGACCCAGAGATGATTCCCGGGGTAAACCTACGATCTCCCATCCACAGGTCTAGATTTCTCTTGAACAGAGTCAGCGAGGTGCTCTGCCTCACATGGACCGGGATTTTATTCCACAGCATAGGGAGTCTCTGAGTGATAAATCTATCCCTCCAGCACGTCCTATTTATATCCGTGCTAAGGTTTAAGTCGCTTGCTCTAGTGGTTTTGGTGGATTTGGATTTTGAGGTGGAGCATGTCCATTAATTCCGGGTTGGACATGGCCTTGTATGTCAGGCACATGTCACCTCTGAGCAGACGGTATGCGACTGAATAGAGCTGGAGTTTCTTCAATCTGGCAGCATATGACAGATTTTGGAGTCCTTTATCCTTTTGGTGAGGAACTTTTGGGGTCTCTCCAATTGCTGCAGATGTCGGGTGAGATACATCCCGAATGGGGCATTGTACTCGATCATTGGTCTGATAAGTGAAGAGTACAGGGAACAATGACCTCACTAGATCTGGATGTGAATCCCTTCATGATCAGGTGGGCAATGTAGAAGGTCTTTCTAACCACTTTAGCAATGTGAGTGTCAAAAGAAAGGCCACTGTCAACCTGGGTCCCCAGGTCCCTGATAACCTCTTCTGTGCTTAGTGGATTGCCACCTATATGGTAGCTTGGGGTTACCTTGTTTTCCCGAAGGGTATGACTATACATTTTTGGCGTTAACTTCAGGCCATGGCTCTGGCACCAGCTATCTGTTTCGTGAGTCCCTTCTGAAGGATATCAGTGTCCGATGCACTTTCCACTATGGCTTCCAGTTTGCAGTCATCTGCAAACTTTGTCAGCCAAAGTCCTCCCATGTTGGCCTGTACTTCTGAGAAGTAGATGCCAAACAATAGGACAAGGACCGAGCCCTGTGGGACACCACTTGTGACCGGCTTGGAGTCTGACACAGCGCCAGCAACTCTAACCCTGTGGGTTCTGTCCTTAAGCCAGTTTGCAACCCATCTTGTGACATATGGGTTTACATTTAAGCTGGTAAGTTTTTCTACAATACCCGAGTGGGGTATTGTGTCGAAAGCCTTTGCAAAGTCAAGGTAGGCTGTATGGACTGCCTTTCCCTCATCAATGGCCTTGGTGACTATTTCGAAGAAGTCGACCAAGTTCAAAAGGCACACACCTATATATGGAATATGTAGAAATGCAAGCCCCACAAACCTGTATATGGTACGTACACCCACCGACATCTTCCACACTAGATACTATAGCAATACAGACTGTAAATAACAGCACAAACATCCAGTCAGTCAATTACAACTGCAGAATCATTGACATACCTTATGAGAGACACAATTAAAGGTGCCATGCAAAATTGCAGCCATTGTATAATGGAACAAACGGCGATGTTACAGGTTTTGTTTGCAATAGTCCGTTAACAGTCATTGGGATGACAGGTACACCCACATGTTGAACCACATACTCTAGCTGTCACACACAATCCATGGGGGACATGAATCCAAAGTATACTTGTCTCTATGCATAGCAGTTGCAATTAGACATAACAAAATGCAATACAGGCCATCTCCCCGAAGGTAGGGCAAATGGCCAACGCCCAAGTGGAGAAGTCAATTATACCCAACTGTTGCCGCGTAATTGGTGAATGTAGTAGCTGCAAAGCTGATATGCAAGTAATTAGTCACTCAGAATCACCAATAGGCGGCAGGAAACCACATGTTACAGGTATCAAAGTATATAAGGAAGACTTGCCAGACATTCAAACTGTATGTTCATATAAAATAACCATGTAAGCAGTGTGAGAGAGATAGAGACGAAAGTCTGTAACGATAACAAGGTATGTAGAACACTCGGTATGTAAGTATATGTATAGCATGTTTTGTATTAATTATTTACTGTATGTATAGCTCGTTTTGCATTAATTAAAAGTGTCCGCAATGCATAACGTGGGAAGAGGTATTTATGTAGTGATGTCTTGCTGAGCATACTTAAGCTTTTAGAAACTGTGCATTCAGCTGTGAGCCACAAGGTACACATCACAGACACCACAAGGATGCTACATGAGGGCTTTAAACAGAACAATTACATACAACCCGCCGTCAGTGGTAGGGTATGTCCAACAAATACGTGCCATAGCCGGGGATAGTATATGTCGATATACTGTCACAGTAGGCATATGTATGGGCATATAATGACAATGACATGTCTAAGGTTGTCCCGCTGTGCAAGTATGCTTTGCATTATGGGATACTATGTAAAATATGTGTAATGTATAGTATTGTAGGTAGATATGTCAGATATTCTGCACAACATAACAGGCATATCATGCATACCACAGGTATCATCTATTGGCATGTACAATAAAAGGATACATATGGCTTGTAGGCATGGGACATTGTAATAGCATGATAGCTAATCTAAATGGAAGGGCTACCAAGTAACCATGCACAAAGGACATGTAATAGCTTCACAGGTTCATAGTGGGGTACTATGCAGTCTGGCAAGTCTATGTGTAAGCACAACCACAGTGTTCACACCAGTGGCACCTCTCTAGGGTAGTGTCCTGTGATCAGCAGAGCCATGTGTTACCTGCACCTCTGCACAGTACAGCCACTGTAGTGATCCCTGGCGTACATGTGTGTCCCAAACACCAAGGGAGGTATCACATGAACAGTGCTACTGAGTGTCCCTGCGTGATGTACATAGGAGTCATGTTCCAAAGCATGATGAGTGTCCAGTTTGGGAATGTAACCCTCAAGCACATCCCACTCATTGTTGCGTGTGTGCACATATCCATGAGCATGTTGCTCACAGTGGCATCTGCGTATGTCGCGTATGTGGAGTATATCCATTAATATTGTTGTGGACATGGGCCCTGTCTGCTCAGCAGAGGTCACCCTTGAGTATGTAGTATGCAAATGTGTACAGACATGGTGTCCGTAGTTCAGCCGCATACCTTAGCTGTCAGAGCTCAATAAACGTCATGGCGTGTTAATGTTGTGGTTTGTAAAGCTGTAGCTGTTGTGTAAGGTACACCCTAAATGGGGTGGTGTACCCTTGAATGTGTGTAGAAGTCTTGAGTTCAGAGGTACAATTGGTGCCTGTGTAGCAGCTACACACCCAGTACAGATAAGTGTGGCCATGTAGAAGGATATCCACGCCACAGTGGCAATACGGTAATCACAGGAGTGGGTGTGATATACGTGTGTACTACAAACATGTACAATGTGACACATATGTAGGGGACTTCCACCTATGTGATAGTGGGTGAATGGTGTAATGCAAAGGTGATGTCCATGGACCTTGTGTCATGCAGCTTGATGCCATGATATTCATATCAGGTATCTGTCACAGTGACACCCATATGGATGGAGTCAGTATCAGCTGGTGGATCAATCATGGCACTTTGTATGCAGGGGTTTGTAAAGCTAGGCAGGAAAGTCCCTCTGTGTTAGCCTGTACCTCAGGGAAGCATACACTGAACATGAGGGGCCCTATGACTGAGGACTGTGGTATGCCAAATGTAACTGAAATGCAGTAGGTACTATGGTATGCTACCCTCATTGTGTGTCCTGTCCATGAGCCACATTGCATAACATCCTGAGACATAGGGTATGATGTGCAGGTGGATGTGTATGTTGTCAATACCAGAATGGAGAACGGTGCTGAGAGGCAATGAGAGGACAATGTAGGATGTGTGGACTCCCGTACTATCATCAACTACCCAGGTAACTGTATGAAAGGAGTCCACCAGGTGTAAGGGCCATGCTCTGGCCCTAACAAGTCCAACCCGGGTGGCATCAATGGACCGGAGCCCAACAATGTCTCTGTGAATGACGTCTTTGATGATGTTCCCCATAGCCATGCAGAACAGTCCAGTCAGGTGTGTAGGACTATAGTCCCACTCGTGCATTGTGGTGCCACCTGTGTGGAGTGTGATGAATGTTGCTGTGTGCCATTCAGGGGCCACAATGTCTGATACAAGGCTATTACTGAATATGGTGGCCTAGTGGGGAGACATGTCGTTCAGAGGTTTGTGGACATCACAGCCTGGGACTTTGGAAGGTGACATGGGGCCAGTGTCCCAGGACATATAGAGTGCAGGTTAGTACTGTGTAGGTGTGACCGCAGGGACACTGCAATGTTCCTGCATGGATTGTGGCCCTGTAGTGAGTGAGATGGTGTAATGTTAGCATTGAATCCATCCACCAGCATGTTGCCAACATCACCTGGGTCTGTAATGTTCCTGAGTGACTGTTGTATGTGAGAGCAGATGTGGGTATTGCCAGTGAATACTGGCATACCACCATAATGCCTTGTGGTACACCCCAGAATGTGTCGCAGTAATGTTTACGTAGCTAGTCATGGAGTATGTGATGAGGGATCCTGAGGCCCTACCGATGCTGACCAGTGAGCTACCCCACCCATGGGATTGTACACCACTGTGCAACAGCCTCCACCTGTTGTTGTACATTATGTCCATGGAACTTGACCACCAGAGTGGCGTCTGTTATCTGGTGTGTACCATCATGGCTCTTTGTGGCATAGCATGATCCATGCAGTCGTGTACGTGCTACTGAAGTGCACTGGGGTGTGTTACAGCATTTGTATGTGCAATGTCCATCTGCACGGGTGTCATGGCATTAACAACCGCTGTCATAAGACGTCTGTAGTAGGTGTTGTAGTACTCATGTACTGTGTATGCCATGAAGGGTGTGGTGCTGGGATGTGGCTAACAAGGTTGATTAGCATATGTTCGGAATCCACCAATGAGGGGATAACCACAGGTTTGGAACACCAGTCACATGTTGGTAGTGTTCATGTCAAGGTTAATGTTGGTCTTGGAGGTGGTGTGTATGGGTTTATCCAGCCGAGTGGAGGTTATGACTCATAGATGTGTCAGTACAAGAGTGGCTATCCCAGTTAAGTGTGGGTTAGTGTCAGTCACACATCAGTAGTAGCTGTCTGAGCCCTACTGTCCAGTACACCAACAAATGAGGTCTGGTAACCGTGGGGTATGTAGTGGAATCTGTAGCTTGTTACAATGTGTATAGTGGTTCTGGACACAGTTAGTTGCATGTGGAGCACCTCTGATGCATTGTGCTAAGTAACTAGCCAGGATGTGTGTACAACATAGTGGGATGTGGGAACATCTCAGCTGTGGGTGTGCCAGTCCAGGTATGTGCCTGAAAGGTATGGTCTGTCTATAACCTGTCATTGCAGGTGTGCTCTGCAGAGCCGAGAGGCAGGTCCCAGTCACTGCAGAGATATTGGAGTGGTGCATTCTAATGTGTGCCTTACCTGCGTGCATCACAGAGGAAGATGCAAGCATTGTGTCATATGACCCCATGTCTTGCTTGCCAATTCCCGTTCTGCCGGTGACTGTTATTGGAAACTGTGCAAGACAGGCAGTATAGAAGCAGCAAGAGCCTTACATGTGAGCTGTACTCCCAGGGCTGACAGGTGCAGGTAATCTGTGCCAAAGCATTGTGTTTGACCAGGTCAGTCAAAGTGGACAGATACCAGATGCCTGTGGAATGACAGCAGAAGCATAGGCAACTGTTGAAGTGACACAGTCAGTCACTGTACAGTGGTATCGGGTCTGGATGAATGCATAATGCTCCCCAGGGTTTGGCCCACACCTTCAGGACTACAAGACTGGCGAGCTATTGCATGTCCCTGCACACGTAGTCTGTGAAGTGGCATCTCGGGGCAGTCACACTAACATGGAGAATGACAACTCACAGCATACCAGGTGAGGTGTGGCATGGGTGCATAGGTTATGTTGCAGAACCAGTTACCCGACAGCAAGATGTAAGCGACTATCGCCTTGTGTAGCCTGCTGTGTGGAACTGCAGTGTGACCGCCTACAGAGTCACCTATGACTGGTGTGTTGTGTATGTTATAACACACTATTGGCTGTATGTGATGGGCACACATGAGTCTGTGGGCTATAAGTTGGTGATGTGTTCCGTATGGGGGCTTCCTCTGGTGCCTACACAGAGTATGGAGAGGTACTGCACACGTTGTCCTTGTATGTGTGCCCTGTGGTGGAGATCATGTAAGACTATGTGATGAGTGGGGTGTGTTGCGAATGTTACACATCCCCACATGACTGTCAGGTGCAGTCAGGGTTGGTGACAGCATTACCCCCAGCAGGGCTGCATAAGTGCATCCCCCACAGGCTGTAGTGTCATATGTCAGAAGGTGAGCATTGAATGTGTGCATGAGACAATTTCTCTATTGCCACATGTACAACATATCCATCTTATAGACAGGCAATAGCACTGGTACGTGACAGTTGGACATGCCTGTATATACAACCATGTCTCACAGGATATGTGAGTTACGTGTGTACAACAGTTGTTGTACCATAAGCTAGCTGGAAATCTTAGAACAGCCAGTGTACCTGTGGGAAATGGTGTGGAATGGGTGCTATATTAATCAGTAGCTCATGACATGCTCACAAGTTCTGTACAAGTGCCTAGAATGACCATAAAATACAGATAGGGTGTTGGATAATATCAACCCACAAGTGGTGACGACAGTCATAATGTGTGGCACCGCACTATAACCCTGCTGAGTATGGTGTGCATGTCCATGAACCATTATCACTGTAGATGTTAGCAGTACAGATGTACAAGACAGTACGGATGTTTGATTACAAATACCTTTGTATGTCACAGGAGTGTTCTACCAGTGGCCTGTTGACAGACTCACAACTACAAATGGTGCCAGAGTGACATGTGCATATCACACCAGTGCCAGCTACAGTAGAACAGGGTTAATGTGTTGTACTCCACCCTCATTGTAGCCCATACCACACAGACAAATGTTAGGCATCTGTGTATGTAAGGATGTGAATGGCCATGACCTATGAGGAATAGCTGTGTCAGTGTTGTGAACAACATACGGAATGGGCTGTGTGGGTGAGGTGTGTGACATATGTGCACATTCTGATGGATGATATCAGGATTGTCACCGCTAGGTGAACATCCCTGTACCCATTAACTACCACGTAGGCTGTGGTCATCATTATGGACACTGTGTAAGGGATGGTGCTGTGCAGTACACCTCCCTGACTTGGTGATGTCTCCAGGCCCCTTAGGTAGTCATACGAGGTACCCATGTCATGACAGGGTGCCATCCATGAGCACGGAGATCATTGGACAGGCATATACAGCACTGGGGTGACCAATATTGGATCACAAATCACCTTTAAGGGGTAATGGCCATGCGTGTATGGGCGATACCAGCCTTCACAATCCTCACCTCCACTATGCAGCACGCTGTCTACCTTGCATAAAGACATCTGCTACACCATGATGATGGACATGCTACATGTCCATATCCTGATCTGTAAAATATATGTCATGGACATCCACCGTCCAAATACTAGGATCGCCACATGCTGGACAGATCCCTGTGCCATACATGTGACATACTCCCGTCAAACCATGCAACCCTGTCCATCAAAGCTGCACATGTCATCCCAGCCATGCATGGTGTGATGGCCGCATGGTAGATGTAGTATCAACTGTCTGGATCAGTAATGTGGCACTGATGCACCTCGTGGTGACATAATGACTGTCTGTTACAGCTAGGAAACCTTGCCCATACATGCTATGGTTCATAAGCATCCCTGCGAATGACGTCCGACTAACCATTGTCCCATGTCTATCACATGTGCAACACAGGCGATCCGTGGCAGGATGTTGAACAGCTGTACAGTGCTGTGTAGATGTATATGGCAAAACACATGCATGTACAGGTTTCCATGCGTATGTGTGCATTGTCACTGTAAAAGTCCATTAAGGCTGTGTCTGTGTTGATATGTGACATATGCACAGCATCAAGGTCAACAGCATTACCGTGGACACATCCAGGCATGTGCAGATAGGTAAGAACACCAGTGCAGGCAAATAGACATGCCCACATCAAGACAGCATTCACATGGAGTATGAACACTGTAATGAGGTGACACACATATATGGTGATGATATCCAATGTACAACGGGTGTTACATGTGTGTGACACAAACACGTCAGTCGTGTCCGTGTCATGATGATTTGCAAAGATAACTGTGCAGATGTACTAGATGTCATAGAAATGTATGTGCAGCAGTATCTCTGTACATCTCTGAAACTGTGACCTGTCACCATCATTATGTCTTACAAATAATGCCTCGTACACGCCTTCCGGCGTACAGCCGCCAGGAGGATGATGTCCTCATCCCGTACCTCCATGAGAACTATGAGGTGTTGTTCAGCCATGTGCCACAGCATGCCCAGCAGCGGGATGACCTGTGGCAGGATCTTTGCAGGTGGGTGAACAATGTGGGTGGCCATAACCGCACCTACCAGCAGGTGCGCAGACACTGCACGGACTTGATACGACATGCAAAACAGCGTGCCACTGCAATTGCCAGGGAACAAGGTGGAACAGGTGGTGGGCCACCAACCCAGCCCCCACTCACACACACCGAGGAGCTACTGGCCAGTCTGGGGACACCCTCAGAACAGCATCCAGAAACTCTAGCTGCCATCGTGGAGGTGGGTGTCTCCCAACCAATGAGCCTGGAGTTGCCTGGTAAGTCAGTACTGCACATATGGCTATTATATCCCATTTAGTTGCATGTGTCACTGTACATTTTGTAAAGTAACAACATATGCAAGGTATATGGACACACAAGCTGCATACTACAGTATGCTACCCTGTGTATGCACACATGTGCATACTATATGCTATTATACAGGCGAATGTGTTAACATGCACAGTGCACCCTGTGGCTGTCATACAGTCATGGATAATGTTCATACTGCTGTGTCACCCCTATACAGGTACCTCTGGTTTGTCACACAGACATGAGTCCCTTGCAGGTAAGTATCAGGCATGTTAAAGCATAGATCTATTTGCCATGTGGCCAGTTAACACTTGCACACTTGATGTTCATTCCAGTCATGATATACAGGTTGCAGCACCCATCATTCACACATGCCACCCATGTGAAATATATACAAATGAAATGATACACCAACTTGAAACCACAGTATTTGTCATTGCTACATATGTGGTCAGCTGTGCATACAACGGTGGAGGTGTTCTACAATGGAGTCATATGTAGTATGCATTGGAACAACATGTGTGGTACGCAAACAGTACCACACAGTGAGCTGTGATATGGGCAGCCCACAGGTGTCACCATTGTGTTGTATGCCCCTGCATTGGGTGCACACATTGTGATGTGCCATCTGACATGTCCCAGACATGTAGTGTTCTGGCTGCAATATTGTCACACTATCCCATGACCCATACCCCACATACTAAACATACAACCCGTTGTCTGCATAGCCCTGTGGATGGTGAGATATCTGACATCTATGGGTGTATGTCATATAGGACAACACAGACATGTGAGATAGATGGCCATCACACACATTTGGCCAACACATGTGCACACATGTCCATGGGGGATGGCCAGAGACACATAGCCACACAGTAGATGTGATGTGTATACACCCTGTTGCACATTGTCCACACATGGTCCACTTATAGCCTTAGTTGACTGATTATACAATTGATGTGGTACACTGGACATCCTAACAGCCTGTGCACAGCTAGTGGAGGTGTCACTGAAGTCTACCATAGAAGATCAGTTGCACATCACGACTGTGTCATAGCATGACAGTAGTCACCTGTACAGCTTCCACAGACATTGACACCACATCAGGCCACAGATACTGTACATTTCCCTTGCTGCTGTAGGACATCACCATTAGCTGTGCACCTCGTGTGTGTGGTACATCAATGTCATGTGGGAAATGGTGAATTGACATGTCCGCTATGTGTGGACATGGTTGCCAGGCAGATAAGACCCTGTAGTTGTTGTGCAGGGGTGTCAGCTGTAGGCCTCCAGTGACCTGTCACTTGACACAGCATGGTTTGGTGTTTATACACCTCAGCATCGTGGGTCACAATCCACAGTTATGTCATGGGTATGCATGCAGTTATGGCTATGCAATGTGTACATTTTATGCATTGTACAGCAATATAGATGCCTCAAGATGCCATGCAATGGCACAGTGTCTGTACTTCACACTGTATAGCAATGTAGATGGCTCACACTAACCTTCCATGCTCATGCACATTTGCTAAACATGCATTCTATCTGTAGGGCATACAGACAACACCACAATGTGATGCCCATTACGATGCTGTACATGTGTCAGGACACCATTGTGTCAGACATGTATGCATGTTAATGCACACGTCAGCAGAGTACATGTCAAGGTCACATCAGCCATGTGTATTGTGAATCTGTTCTGGTCCATATGGTGTATCACGGGCATGATTGTGTGAACTGCATGGCTACTGATATGACACCTGCTTATCACATGCATGGTGTGTCTGTGTGTGTGTGTGTCTGTGTGTGTGTGTCTGTGTGTGTGTGTGTGTGTGTCTGTGTGTGTGTGTGTCTGTGTGTGTGTGTGTCTGTGTGTCTGTGTGTCTGTGTGTCTGTGTCTATTTTAATTTAGAGTCTTTCTTTGCATTCACAGGTGATGTAGGTGCGTTACCCTCCTGTGGTCCATCTGATGTTAGTGTCCCCACAGATACTAGCAGTGATGAACATATGCATGAGCTACAGGCAGGGTTGTCAGGGGCTGAATCTGTGCCAACGGTTGCCATCCCAGCTATGTCCCCCTCTTCCCCGCACACAGTTCTGCTGCCAACACATACCGCATCACCAGTGGCCATAGAGGAAGGACAGTCAGCATCTGTTAGCGTGGAACAGGAATGTGTGGTGGCTACAGAAGGTGTGTCTACACACCATGGTGTCAGTGTAATGACTGCAGATGTGCCACACAGGCATGTTGCCGGTGCTGCTCATAGGAGGACCTATGGCAGACATGCACCTGCAGAACAGAGCACAGCAGCTGGTATCAACAGACGCATGTTCCAGACTGTAATGGCAGCACTGGCACGTGCTGAACGGCACACCAGGGAAGGGCAGAGGCTGCAGAGGGCTGCTATCTGTACCCTAAATAACAACATCCAGGCATTGGCAAATGGTCAACAGCAGATTGCTGATGTTCTTGACAGGTGATTGGGTGACATGGTTGGAATCCTTGACCGTGGCATGGCAATGCGCGAGCGTGAGCTGTCTGTGCTGGAACATCTGGTAGGAGTGAGGCGTAAGCCACGTGGACGTAGGCCAGCCACATCACCTAGTGCAGGTCAACGTGAGCGTGCCACCTCACATGCCCGCTCCCATAGTGCTGGTAGCAGTAGCAGTGCAGCTGGTGCTGCGCTGTCCACACCAGGACACAGTAGGCCATGTGGACATGGCCCTGGACGCTCCCAGCGGGGACACGGTTCCAGTGGATATCTGTCGTCAGACAGTAGCCAATTTGTACCTCCGCCTCATAGTGCCCGTGCAACCCCTGGCAGGCACAGGTCACGTGGCCATGACCAGACATAGTGAGCTGTACAACCTGGTCTGTACAATCTGGAGCTGTCAATAATACCCCGTTTAGGCCTCACAAAAGGCAGAACTGTGTGCACACATACACGCACACAGCAAAGACATCTGTAGGGCACAACAACAACCACATGCATACTGAACAGACATGTCCAATCATATCACTGGCCTTTACCCACACACATGATGTCATCCATTGGTGCAGCCTATGCCCCTGGCAAACATTATCACCCTGTGCATATGATGAAGCCTGTGCCGCATCCCTGTCATCCACACCATCGGTGCAGGGACATGCTCAAATGGTCTGATGCACAGGGTGAACTGAATAGTGAGAAGTGTAATTTACATTAGTTGTGTAAGAATAGTGAGAGAAGTGTATATTACAATACTTGTGTGAGAATAGTGAGAGACGTGTATATTACATTAGTTGTGTACTGTTGACATGCACCAGACATACCATGTAGTGCAGGTTTAGCATGCATTGTTATATGTTCACAGTATGTGTCATGGTAACAACAGTAACAGTATGTTGGTAATGATGCCCTGGTTCCCTCCTTATGTTCTACTTGCATGTGCCTACAGGTAGCACTGTTTGCAGTCCCCCATGTGTAACTGTGGAGTACTCACAGGCACATATGGCAATATCAGCATGCTAAACGTAGCCTCAGCCTGACTGTCTGAAAGTCTAACATACCACAGATGTCCACACATATACTGATCCAGAAGCATGTGGGCAGTTTAATAGGCTACAGTGGCTAGAGACGTGACATCCATACCAGGTCACATCACAGGTATGTTGACATGGTGCAGGGGTTGTACACAGCGGTCTGGATAATGATAATTTTAGAGGCCACTTGTTAGCATGAGGCCTCACTGTTTAGCAGTAATACCCTGTCACATTACAGGAACATGCTCACACTAATGGGGTCAACAACACTATAACGCACACCCCATAGTGTTGAGGTGAGGACCCTTGCCTAAGTGGTCATCACCCTCACAGTACTGTGCACCCACACAATGTGACACAGAGAAAGAACATGTACAGGTAGCCAGTGTGGCTGAGACCGATGGCATCAACAGAGTAGTGGACTGCATCACCATGAGGGGTTAGGGATCCTGTGTGTTCTGTATGGTAGCATACACCCTCACTCCATGCACCAGACAGCCATACATACCTACATACACACACACACACTGTGGAGACCACAAATGTCGTACACATTTGGATAGCTGATGTGTGTGATACACACTACACACACCACACCTGCCTATGTCATGCTTTCCACACTGCAGTATGTACAGATCTCTACAACAGTGTACAGGGGTGTGTGACAATTGGGTTGTATTCCACACCATATGTGTCATATATGGTCACACAAGCAAACACACATGGCAGTACTGTGAATGATACACCTGCTATATGATGATACGTCTGACAGACATGCAGCAGTATTGGCCGCATTATGTGTACCAACGCTACCTTTGGCAATTGTGCTGCTATATGCACACGGGAGGATGTAAGTGTTACAGGTGTCAAGTGATGTACTGTTGGTAACACCTGACCGCTGTGTAGATGTTATGTCTCCACCGTCAAGTAACGGTAACATAGCGTACTGTTTGCACATGTCATGGTTGGATGGCATGTGACACACCTGTGAGCTGTCCCTGGCAAACATCCATCTACACAGGTGCATCACCACTTTATGTACACACATCCATCCATACCTGCTGTACATCCTAACATACTGTCAGTATGTCACCATATACAAGTGTCAATTATGGGGCTGCATTGCAGCTGCATGTTGTAGTTAGGCACAGATGAGTTACTTACATCAGCTATTGTACATGCATGGTAGCTGCATGCACACTACAAATTGTACATGTGTGTTGGTCCTACATGCCTGTCATGTAGCCATGTTTGTATGTATTGCAATTGGTGGACATGTGTGTTGACATACATAACACATGGACTGTTGTATGATATGATGGGTGTCATGGGTAACTAGTACAGAGGGAATGTGTCCTCGGTCAACATTGCTACCTCATGTACTGTTAGCATTCAACAGCCATGGACCCACCTTCCATTTGTGTGCGTATGATTGCTGTAGCCACTTGTCTGCACAGAGGACAGCAAAAGCTATGCTATGTACATATGTGGTGTGTGTCTGGTCCATGCACATAGCCACTGCAATTACATGTATGACATAGCCAAACATGTGTGTTCGTTGGTGTACAGCGACAGTCATCTGTCACAGCTGTGTAAGACCCAGGGCCCCTGGTATGTGTAGTCAACCTGGTTATGTACAGTGGTATCATTGCAATGCATAACACATGATGGAACCCTGTCAGTACATGTGTAGTCTGCACAGTTGCTGTAGACCTATGTACAGTCCACTGGTCATGAGTCACACGGTGTTGTGCTAATGTATGGCTGTGTATTGCTGGTCCAATGACATGGTGATGTGTGATGGCTACATTGTAGATTGTGGTGTGTACCTCTGTGATCTACACCTGAGACAACTGTGATAGCTCCTGAGTGTGTACTGGTCAATACATGTGAGTGGCCTTCATGTACGTGGGGACAGTAATACCATACGGTGCCCTTCTGTGTTTAGAATCCATTTGCATGCAAGACGGCCCTTTGCAACTGCTAAGTGTGTGAGCATGCCCAGTACGCCGTTGTGTAGCTGGACACACAGTACATTCCAAACTGCGCCCTTCCATGATTAGAATCCGTGTGCATGCAAGACGGCACTTTGCAATTGCTAAGTGTGTGAGCATGCCCAGTATGCCATTGTGTAGATGGGCACACAGTACATTCCAAATAGATGTGTGATACTAAGTGTGTGGGCATGGCCATTGACATCCTGTATAGCCATGGTGGTCATCCAGGCAACAGATGTCCATTTTCAATGTCACAATAGATGCCTACATTGAACACACTGGTTGTTGTCTTGAAGGGTGTACTGTCTGTGGCGCGTCCTGTATCTATGTAGTGTTGTAGTGCTCCATACATATTTAGTTGCCCCGATCACAGCACTGCCGTGTGTTTGTCTACGTCTACCTTGGGACAGTAATATGCTTTCAGACTGCTCACTCTCTAAACATTCCCTATTGGCGTCTTTGCCTTTGCGGATGATGTCACCCACCTAGAAGTATGCCACTGGGAGTGCTGTGTTCAGTAATCTTGGTAGCGCATTCTGTAAATGCGTAATGCTGTAGTGTGAAAAGGTAGTTAGGTGTATGTTCAACTCCCAGCCCTACCAAGTGTGTGTGTGTGTGTTTCCAGCTGCCTGGGGACACAGTTATGCTTTTAGATGCCTCACAACACATACATTCCCTATCGGCGTCTTTGCCTTTGCGGATGATGTCACCCACCTAGAAGTATGCCTCTGGGAGTGCTGTGTTCAGTAATCTCGGTAGCACGTTCTGTAAATGCGTAATGCTGTAGTGTGATAAGGTAGTTAGGTGTATGTACGACTCCCAGCCCTGCCAATTGTGTGTGTGTGTGTGTGTGTGTGTGTGTTTCCAGCTGACTGGGGACACAGTAATGCTTTTAGATGCCTCACAACACATACATTCCCTATCAGCGTCTTTGCCTTTGCGGATGATGTCACCCACCTAGAAGTATGCCTCTGGGAGTGCTGTGTTCAGTAATCTCGGTAGCGCGTTCTGTAAATGCGTAATGCTGTAGTGTGAAAAGGTAGTTAGGTGTATGTTCAACTCCCAGCCCTACCAAGTGTGTGTGTGTGTGTGTGTGTGTGTGTGTGTGTGTGTGTGTGTGTGTGTGTGTGTGTGTGTGTGTGTTTCCAGCTGCCTGGGAACACAGTAATGCTTTTAGATGCCTCACAACACATACATTCCCTATCGGCGTCTTTGCCTTTGTGGATGATGTCACCCACCTAGAAGTATGCCTCTGGGAGTGCTGTTTTCAGTAATCTTGGTAGCGCGTTCTGTAAATGCATAATGCTGTAGTGTGAAAAGGTAGTTAGGTGTATGTTCAACTCCAAACCCTGCCAATTTTGTGTGTGTGTGTTTCCAGCTGCCTGTGGACACAGTAATGCTTTTAGATGCCTCACAACACATACATTCCCTATCAGCGTCTTTGCCTTTGCGAATGATGTCACCCACCTAGAAGTATGCCTCTGGGAGTGCTGTGTTCAGTAATCTCGGTAGCACATTCTGTAAATGCGTAATGCTGTAGTGAGATAAAGTAGTTGGGCGTATGTTCAACTACCAGCCCTGCCAAGTGTGTGTGTGTGTGTGTATATATATATATATATATTTGTAATATGTATGTGGATATTAGCACTATTGAATGTGCTGCATTATCTGTTCGTGATCACCTTGGATGTATCTAAATTTGCTATGGCTCTGTGATAGTGCACATACTGTGTGCTGTAGTGATCCTGGGTTATAGTTATGTAGTGACCAGTTATTTTGTTGCTGGGTATTACAAGGGACATTGAAAACAATGATAGTACAGCAGCTTTAAACGGTTGTGTGCACATCTCAGCAGCAGTCAGCAGTGGTTATTACTTTGGAGGATGAGTATGGCTCATATAACTATGTATTAAATGACAATACTATGCAAATGAGGTTAACATTACTGACACCCGTTTATCCACAGGTTGTGATACAAATCCCAAGAATGTATGTGTATACATTGCCAGGTGCAGGACTGGAATATTGTTGAATGCATGGAGGGGTGTCCATGGCCAGAAATGGCGATCTGTACAGCCTGGCGGGTACAGTCTGTGACTGTCCCACAACCTCCAGTATATGGCTGACACATGCTGAAACTGTGTACATGCAGACACACACATAAAACAAACAGCTAGGGATAACATATACACACACACATTGCATCAACACTGGGCCATGCAAAACCTGTTGTCCCTCACACACACACAAATACATACATGTTGATTGGATGGCTCAATGACAGGCTCTGGAAAAGAAACTACATACCCTGTGCATATGATGACACCTGTGCCACCTCTTGTAATGTGTAACATTGATGCAGGTACAGACTAACATGGTGCTGATGCACAGAGTGGCTTCATAGCACTGTAATGATGTTACAATGTTGTTAACACAAAGTGTGATTTCCTTCTAGGTGTATGTAAGCAGGCATGATGCATTACAGCTATGATCATCAATGTAGTATAGTGTACAGCACTGTTAATTCTGAAGATGTATTATCCATCCATGTGCCATTTGACTGATGTGTGTAGTATTGGCAGCATGTGTTTTAGAGTGTGCAGTACGTGTGTGATGTGTGTAGTACAGATTGTCATGTATTTATATGTGAACATGGTGAAGGTGCACTGTCTGCATGTACATGTATAGTGGACGCATTGGAATGGTGACATGCCCTGTATTACACACTGTTAACACTTCATAGTTTCTATTGGTGGCCAGTATGCATTATACTGCACATATTGTTGTACTTGTCTACACATGTGTGATTGCTATGGTTTTACACAGTGCTGTGGGTGATACTGTTACTATCTGTGATTGTTTTGCATTATGGTAGTAGGCATGACCTCAACAGTCTGAATAACCAATTGTTATATGATATCTTCACAACTGACCCACACATGTAGGACACACAGTAGCATGTGGATCCTACATGTACTATACTATACCAGTACGCACTGGTATTGACCGCCACACATTGCTGGGACCATTACTGTTTGACATATAACCATGTTAGTTACAAGCAAAGACAATAGGGATATTCCTGCCCACATCTGGGAATTCATACTGTGGCCTACAATGCATTCTGCACATGACACAGTTATTCTACACAAGGGTATCATACTGACAGATACGTGTTATCCAACCCATGCTGTAAACCTATAAGGCTAAAAAGAGTTAGTTATCCACATTTACAACACATACTATACCAACAGTAACACATAGGTATTACACCCCAATATGTATAATGGGTAACAATGTGTACATATAGACAAGTGTTATGTCATTTGTCATTTGATATTTCCATTTACAATGGTATTTTTAAGTACATCACTGTATCACATGAGCAATGAGAGTTCTGCATGCATATCCTCCAAGGTGGTTGTACAACTATGATGAATGTCCATTATTGACAGACTTTGCTGCGTTTGAACTGTTCTGCAGTAATACACATACATGAACAGTCACTCACACTATGTATATCAACTGTCATGTGTGTGTGTGTGTGTGTGTGTGTGTGTGTGTGTGTGTGTGTGTGTGTGAGACACAGATGACCTAGGCCACAGACAATTCTGGTACATGTAGTTGACAAGTGGTTTAATGCTCCACCAGATGTGTCCAGGCACCAGAACTGTGACTTGAGCGACACAAACACATGCTAGATTAAAGTTTCTGTTTGTGCGTGTGCCTCATTATGGCATTCCTGTTCATGTGTGTGTGCATTTCTGATGTGTGTCATCAGCCACAATTGAACTGCACATCCAGCATCCCCCACTAGGTGACCATGAGGGTTGTCCCCATTGCCAGATGTTTTCTACAGCTGCGTCAGATGCCACATATAGGAAGCATTGCAGCTTCCAGGGCATCCAGCACACACATTCAGTATTATGGGCTGGTCATCACACACAAACCGCCACTTCATGGAGGGGAAGCCCTTGTGGATGATGTAGGCCCTACCACACTCACTGGCTGGTGCTTTGATGCATATGTGCGTGCAGTGTATTGCACACAGTACTCAGGGTATTCCACTATTGTGTGGAAAAGACACATATTGCTGCCCAATACCTCACGGGAATTGGGGATATATACATGATCACTGACATGTGCTGACATGGCATTCATGAACTGGTGCAGTACCCTGGATGCTGATGTTTGTGAAATCCACATCATATCACCAGTTGATCTCTGGAAGGTACCTGATGCTAGTATCCTTAGGGCAACACATACCTTGGTTTCCACTGGAACAGGTTTTCCTCTGTTGGTTCTGTGTGGGAGACATGGCCTGCACAGCTCCCAATCTTCTGCAGGAAGTCTCTGTCCACTCTATAGTGCTCTACTGTCTCCAGCTCATGTAGCCCCTGGTAGGTTACCCTGTGCCTGCACACTCTTCTCCATCTACTCACTGTGTGTTGCTGAGCAGCATTCACATTGGCACAACCCTCCTCATGTTGCATATGCTGACGTGTAATAGCAATGGCAGCCCCTAACATTATGTTGTCTCAGTTAAGCTTTTACAGTTTTCACTTCTCTTAGTATACTACAGTGTTGCAGTGTGTCTGAGAAAACATGGTGGAATGCTGTTTGTAGAGTTGTACGTGCTGTGCTGTGCTGGCCTACTGTACTGGCTGTGTAATATACTCAGTCTGATTGTTTTCACCTGCTAGCTGTGGTAGTTCTCCTTGGTTAACTTACTGCTATTTGTTTACCTTCCTTTTCACTGTCTTTGTCCACAGTGAGCGGTGCCGCGCATAGGAGCACAGTGAAGTGCACATCCGCTTCCACGTACGCACACAGGCTTATACATGCGTACAAACACTTACACTGGCTTACATGACATTACATGGGCTTCAACAATCTTACACTAGCTTACTCATTCTTCAACGCACGCACACGGGCAGACACGCGTGCACACATGCTTACTCGGGCTTACAGGCATGCACGGGCGCAAACACACTTCAGCAGGTTTGCAAGAAACTTCAGTGATATCCATAGCGTACACCGTCAGTTTCCTGACTTTACCTAGGATAAATCATAACACACCTCTTCCACTGATGAGTCACTGACAGCAAACATGTGACACACTGCTCCAATAAGATTACAGTGTTTTATACATACACACTCATGATGTCACCTATCTTCTATGCTGATAGTCCCCTTAACCTACTCTTACACTGTAGAGGCTTGGCCCATATGGCATGATAAATTGTGCTTCACTATCCTCAGCCTCAATTGCATAGGATTGCCTACTAATGCTTGGTTACATCTCTGAGAGTGCGCTTCCACACATAGCAACCACTACTCAGTAGCCATGTTGTCTTCAGCTTGCCATTCACCTGCATGGCGAACTAACTTTTAACTGACATTACAATTTGTATGTATATTTTACATATTTGTCTTGTTTTGTACGCACAGCGCTTATTCGCGCTGCTGCGCTATGCTTAAACACCGGAGATCGGGGGAGGACAACTAGAGTTTTATTCATTTCCAATGGAAAAACATGCCACTGGCCTTATATTTGGCCATTGGCATGCTTCTTCAAATAAATCCATCCTTTATTTGCAGATGACATTGCTCCATTTAGCTACTTGCAGAACGTTACTCGGTTAACATCCATGTATATTTCTGCACATAACTGTACTCTTGCACGGACAACTTACTATTTCATGTATCGCAAATTTAACATCATTTGCATAGCTTTCACCTACAAATGGGGTAATTTGCATATCCTAACATTGTCCGTGCAACGTTCGTTTTAGGGGCTGTCTTACACACCCCTACAGGATATTGCTGAATAGCTCGGCAGACATCTTGCCTTGCTCTACTCTTACTCTACTCGTACACACCAGCCAAGGCTTCGTGAATCCTGGCCTAAGCTTTGTTGTGTGCTAATATGTCTATTTGTGGAGTAAGCATGGCTGTAGGTATGTTTTGACCTGCTACGTCTGTCATTTCTACAGAGAAGCTCCCACTTTCATCAATTGTAGAGGTGACAGCCCTATAGGAACTATATGTACAGCTGTGACATTTGACAAGTCAACACATACTTGCGGTCAATACTAAACTGACTACTTCAGCGCTTTTCATACCTTCAGATTTGTCTTGTAGTAGTGTAGTCGATAATACTGTTTCCTATAACATGTATCTGTTTCTGATACAAGATATGTCATTTTATTACACCATTACACTCAATATATGCAGAAATCACAGGCCAGATGCTATTACATTCCTTTTGTAGGATACACCCGCCCAGAGTGTTGTGTTCCTCACAAAAGCCAACAGGTGCTAATCAAAACATATTCTGCTATCATCTACCTTATGTGTTTGCCGGTATTTGTGCTTTACTTCAGTGGCAGAACTCACATGCGAGTGTGGGAGACTGAACACTGTATCGGGGACACTGCATAACACCCTGAGGGACACATTTATGTTGTTTCTACTAACCTTCCACATTGACTATCACAGGGCATAAGTATTCATCACATTTATCGAGGTACATGCTTTTGACTTATACATGTTTTGTCATTTGTCATCAAGTCTTTCTTCACACCTGTCCACCTAATCTCACTAGTTCTGTACATTTATTTAGGTCAGGGTTACCTTCATACCTCTCAACTGTACACATTTTGGGTAAATGTCCCGAACTTAGACTTATAATTTTGTTCCTTTTTTAATAATATTGTGCCTTTTTGGTAATTTAGTGGCAAGTCATTAGGGACTGTGGAGTTAGACAATAATGACAGAAATTAGTAGTTTATACTTAATAACCCTCAAAACATTCATACTAATGAATGATCCATTATTCTATCAACGTTCTGACTTTGTAAGAGGAATATTTGAAATATTCCCTATTTGTACTTATTTTAAAATGCCTTTGTCCAGATGTCTTATTCTGAAGGGTTGAGAGATATGGTTACCATCTTAGTCGTACGCATGTACGTCCATGATAATCGCTTACAAGACACTGATATAAGTCCCTACGTCTTCCCCCAATAGTTTACACAATATCCAGTAGATGGGTTCTTCATTTTTGGAAGATATAGGCGTCTGCTATACCCACATAGGAATATTAATCACTCCCATGGGGCGGACCTCATATATCTGTGCCAACCAACACCTAGGCACCTAGGCCCATTATTGCATACCCATGATTCCCAGACCTGACACCCCTCCACAGTAGTCATAACACATATTTAATGTGAGCAATAATAAAGTATGAAGACATGTACAGCTATATTGTAGTTGCGGATGACACTTCTTTGCAGCAATCATTACAGGACGGTGCCTGTATACATTCACAATTTTTGGGGTCCTGCAAAGGACACCTATATCCATGTTTAAAGAGTAGGACTTGCAGATCTGGCACACTGGTACTTTCCGGGAAATAGTTTTGAAAGCAGCAGTGTATTTACCTTAATTGCATGTCTGTATGTCTATCCATACTAGCTATGATGTAACCTATTTCTGTACATGTGTTATATCTACGAGGACATTTGTTTATATGTTTGTTATGTATATATCAATTAATGCTGTATGTGTTTGTGTATGTATATATATATATATATATATATATATATATATGTATATATATATATATATATATATATATATATATATATATATATATATATATATATATATATATATATATATATATATGGATCTATCTGAAAAGTCCAGAATGACGACAGCGAGAACACCGACACCAGAAGATCGAAAACGGAGAAGACCGACGGATCAAAACCCCGACGCTGAGAACATCGACAATGGAAAAGGCTGTGTATGTATGCGGTAGTGACGGACGTTAGGGTGCGAGTAAGGTAAGTGTGCGACTGTGATAGTTTGTGGGTTAGGGGCGGGTTAAGTGAGTTAGGGTTAGGGCGGGCTAGGTAAGTGTGCGACTGTGATAGTTTGTGGGTTAGGGGCGGGTTAAGTGAGTTAGGGTTAGGGCGCGGGCTAGGTAAGTGTGCGACTGTGATAGTTTGTGGGTTAGGGGCGGGTTAAGTGAGTTAGGGTTAGGGCGCGGGCTAGGTAAGTGTCGACTGTGATAGTTTGTGGGTTAGGGGCGGTTAAGTGAGTTAGGGTTAGGGCGCGGGTTAGGTGAGTGTGCGATAGTGGCGGACCTTAGGGTTAGGGTTTGGGTTAAGGTTGTAGGTAGTTGTGTATGTGAGGTTTAGTGTTGGTTTGTAAGGATTTTGGTGTGCTTGTGTTGTGTGTGTGCTTTTTGGACCGGGGATTTGTTTTGTTTGTTGCTTGTCGGGATTATGGTGTGTCGGGCATGTGAGGTTTCGTGTTTGTGAAATGTCGGTTATGTGGTGTCGGTGATTTTGTTGTCGGCGTTTTGACTTGTCGACGTAGTAAGATAGATCCATATATGTATATGTATATATATATATATATATATATATATATATATATATATATGTGTGTATATATATATATATATATATATATATATATATATATATATATATATATATATATATATATATATATGTCTGTACATTCTTTATTTCATATATTTATTTAGTTTAAGTCTGTGGATATATATCTATACACAAATGTATATATCCATATATAGACATTACGTGTAGAAAACAGCATCCATTTGCTATGCTGTGAGCGGATTACACATGTGCAGGCGCACTTGCATTTCCTTATTGTGGGTCATGCGCAGGCGCACTTGCATATCCTTATTGTGGGTTACATATGTTTACTAAGTCTTTGTGCTTACGTGGGCTTTATTACTTGTGACAGTACCAGTAAAATATCTGTAATCCGGTTAACAGACATATGCGAAACACACATTCACCTTTACATATTTAAATGTCTGTACAGCGCAGACGCATTCATTACACTTTAACATTATATGTGCTGTAGTCGTAGTTGAACCGGGACTGCATTCACGTTGGCCGGATGCTGTAACCACTATACTTTTGGTGTTCTGACTCATTTATATGCATACCCATAGTACATAGCTACAGTAACATATGCCTCACCGCTTCACTTACGACACAGGCATCCATTCTCCTGCTGGTAAAAATGTGGTACTACATATTACACATTCCCTACTCCCTACTGCTCTGGACCCAAGCTGCATATTTAATCACTGCAGGGATATTCAGAACACCAAGGCTTATAGTCCTGACACATACAAGTCTTTAATTGTCAGGGTGTTCATGTGGTGATCTGGGTTTAGGCTTGTCCGCCTGGTGAATGCTACTGCCCTGACCATGTTCAAATGTCAGACAAAGCACATGGACAGAGTTTGTACATTTTAAACATTTTACCTGTGTTTGCAGACACAGGTGTTTGGGCACCTGTCAGCAGCTTATTATGTTGGCAATACATAACATGGGTGAGAGTGGTTACAATACATAATCCACATTGAGTGGTGTTCCCATTCCCATTTGACTATTTCCTGTATTCATTCGTACAAGGATTATTATTTTGGACATGAATTAACTATGAATTAACTACAGGTATGCAGTAGTACAGTAAACAAATGTGAAGGTTTGTTACTGTAACACTGTGTGGACCTCTGTAATACTTGGGGACTACCCCACATCCTTCACAACATTTCATGCTAATGTACATACTATTATTCGGTGAACTTTCGAAGTTTGTGAGAGCAGTATTTACATCTGTCCCTATTTGTCCACCCATCATTTTGGGTTTGTCCAGATTTTGTTGCTGTAATAGGTTGAGAGGTGGTGTCGGTATGTGAATGAGTTGACTATATATACTGTTGATAATTCAGTGGGGAGTAGGGTTACCACCTGTCCCTCTTTGCGAGGGGAAGTCCCACTTTGGACAGTTGTGTCCTGCGACAAAACCTAAGACATGGCAAATGTCCTGAGATTTTAAGACAAAATATATTTCTTATTTTCTTTAATAGTTGCATAATATAGTTATTTTGTATCTGAAACACATAACTATTATATGAATTAGCATAAGCAATTCAAATGCTACGAAATAAGCTTTTATTTTGGCAAACAAGTGTAATTCTGTCCTTTGCACTGGCCGGGGGTATGTTTTATCCTGCAAATTCTCACATTTCTACAAAAGATGTCCCACCTTGGGCATCTGAACAGGTGGCAACCCTAGTGGGGAGACCTGCATGGTGGACAGGTGTTCCATCCTGCGTAGTATGTTTTGCATGTCCGTCTAGAAAATGAACAGTACCATGACTACACATACATGTTTTGTCCAGATGTGTACCGTACTAGACACCGTGGCATGTAAACAACTCTGATGTTTCAACAGGTTACTTATCCCACGCGGGATGTACACACATTTTGCCAAAACATGAACACGCGGGTATTTGTATTTACGTAACTGTGATGTGATGTTTACAAACGTGGGATACATATTTGCAATCCTGACACTGCCTAGGGCGATACTTCCTACTACATATGGGTAATACTCGCTATGTGTAGGTGTAGGGCTGCGCAAGGCTGGTAGCTGGATTTGGTGGACATTCGGACATGGGTGCGGGTTATGTGCTATACAGGGGATGTTGCGTATTGCATTTGCCTGCATGGGTTCTGCATTTGGAGGTCCTGGTTCCGCATATACCATCCTATGTGTATGTGCCAGTTACGTTCCTGTTCATGTGTATAGCACATTTTAATATTCATATGTTTGTGTGAGTTTGGTATACAATATGGACTGTCAGGTTTCTTTACGGTTGTTATATGGCCACAACTGCCCAGCTGTGTACTATCACTATCACTGTGGGACTGCTGGTGACCCTGCCCATGGGGCTAGGCGTGTGTATTGGCGGCGCGCTGACATGATGCTCTTCACTTCCACTGGGTATAACTACTTACAGTGCAGTACATTACGGACACATTATTTGAAATATCATTTGTTCCATGGATGGAAACTCATATTGTGTTGCGTGCATTTCTGTTTGGTTCTCCATTTTGTGTGGCCGGGAACTGTCTTGCATGCTTTGCATACGTTTCATTATCCACAGACACTGATAGGTGCGATTACTATTGCAGGCAGACTATAATATTCAGCAGTTTAGGTTGCTCATCGACAGCCGACATTGACACGCCTCCGGGCGCAGCTTAGTAATGCCCCATGCACTCGCGCACGTTCCCTATGCACGTGGTCGTGGTGGCAGCGCACCTTCATTAATATGCATATGGCACTACTACACCATGTATATGCCGCACGGCTGGCGCAGGCCTTACGCCGGCCTTGTGCTGAGCTTCATGAATCCCGGGGTATGTGTTAAAGTGAGGGGCCGAAGACTCACTCACTCTTTCCTATTACGAAACTGATGAGAAAGGGAAGAAATAATTAGATGGAGCAGGGTGACAGATCTGGCTGTAAAGAACAATTAAATAATATGCAATCATATGCATGAGGATATAATGTATGCAATATGAGGGGTAACATTTTATGAGTCATCAGAGGAGCGTTCGGTAAATAATTAAGAATGAGGAGTTTGAATGATGTCAGTGCACTGAGGGAATCACAGATGAAGTGACTAAGGGACACTTGAAACTTAGCTAGAAGGATATGTAAAGTGATTAAGAGGGAAAAATGTTTAAAGTACACATCACATATTTATTTCTTAGGGCAATATTACATGTAAAGCTTGTCTGTTTTGCTGATTCAAGGAGTCCTAAGATGGCAGGAATGATTCATCACAAATGACAAGGTGAATCATCACAACTGACAAGGTGAATCATTGCAAATGGCAAGGTGAATCATCACAAATGGTGAGGTGATAGGTTAAGATAGGAAAGAGCAGTAAACAGTGGATGTGAATAATATTAAGGGGAAATGAGAGAAAGGAGTGCGTATGAAAAGAGTTAACTAAAGAGTGAAGCATCCAGCTTTGTTTAGACAGGTTGAACTATAAGATGAATGTAAGCAAGGATTAATAGTACTTCATGAAAAATGTTGGAAAACAGTCTGGATGTTTTAAATGCTTTAAAATGAAAATGTAAATCAGATTGTCATGGGAACAATTTTGTACCACTGGAACAAAAGGTAAGATGTTATAGGACATGTGTGTGTATGTATATATATATATATATATATATATATATATATATATATATATATATATATATATATCTATGTGTGTGTATGTATATACCGATAGATATAGATAGCTATAGCTATAGACATATAAATATATCCATGTGTGTGTGTGTGTGTGTGTGTGTGTGTGTGTGTGCGTGTGTGTGTGTGTGTGTGTGTATATATATATATATATATATATATATATATATATATATATATATATATATATATATATATATATATATATATATATATATATATATATATATATATATATATATATGTATATATATAGTATATGTATATATATGTGTGTATATATTTATATATATATATATATATATATATATATATATATATATATGTATATATACATATATATATATATTTATGGGAAATGTATGTTAATTTGATTTCAGTCTTAATAAAATTGCATGCATATGGTTGTATAGATGTTCTGTTGTTATGTTTGCACAACAGTAGTAAAACAGTTATTAAAAATCTCTTGTTTTGTGAATATAATGGACAGAGAGCGAGAGAGAAAGAGAGAGATGAGTTATTTGTTTTCTGAGAATAATTTGTACACTGTAAAAGCAGTAACGGCTTAGCAGAATGGAAAGGTTTAAGCTCTGAATTAATCCACATATAGCAATGAACAGACCATAGTACAAGTTAATAGACTTAAATAAGTAAAAATATTTTACAGTATAAAGCAGGGCTTACCATTTTTGCACTTTACGCAGATCACCTTGAACAAGCAAGTCTGCTGCCAACAACTTGTGATATTATATCCGCTGGTACACAAAGAAATCTTTATATTTTCATGGAGGGTAACTGTAGCAGTAATTTTTAACAATCTCCCTTTATTTTTTGACAGAAGTGTCACTAGGTATGCATCATTCCCTTTGAAGATCTTTGCTGGCTTCTCACCAGCTGTCTTTTGAACCTTAGAGGGTGTGCAAGCGTGCCTTAAAAGTATGTACAGGTAGGAGCTTTTCTCAGTTCTTCTCACTGCTTTGAATCTTTCATATCTTGCTTTTTAACATCTGAGTAATATTTATCTGTATACTACCCCACAAGTCTTTTCTGTGAGTTTATTTTCATTAAAGTCAACTAAAATGCAATTAAGGTATTTATTGTGGCAGGATGTAGCCCATTTTCACACAAATAACTAGATTTCATCTACCTGTTCTCTTAATTCACTGTTATTTAAAGAATGAATAGTTCAAAGTCTAATAGCAAGTAAGTGAAAGGAAAAGACTGTGAGGACTAGTATAGAGGAATCATCAAAGAAGCCCAACTGACCTGAAAAAAACATCAATCCATCGTTCCACTTATACTTCAGAGTATTATATTCCAAAGAACTTCCAAAAACATGAATATGACATCTTTACTGCAAAACAAAAACAAAAAAAATTGTCATCTGTACCTACATGAGTTCAATGTTCAGTGAGCCTATCTAGAGTTTTCCGCAGGTTTGCATCTCCATACTTCCTTTTAATTCAGCCCCGGCCATATTATTGCCTTCCTGTGACAATAATGTATTAGCTGTAATGTGTTAGGAAGGGACGGAGTATTTAATTTTGGCATAAAAATCATGTTGAAATGGAAGAGATCTACAATAGTACCCTTGATGGACTGAACAGTCTATGGATAAAACCAGAGGAAAAAAAATCAGGGCAGTTACCTGCAAAGTTTTAATACTACCAGTGTTGGGCTGACATTAGTCTATGGGTAGGAAACAGATAAAAAAATGTTTGCAGATATCTTCAAAGGTCCAACAGGGCAAAAGGAACATAAAAATAACTCTTTCTATAGATTTTGCTAGTGAATATAAGAATTAACATGTAAAACACATTCATTCTTTTTTTTTGTCAAGAATTTGATTCTTAAGACATCTTCTGGACCTTTAAAAGAAAATACTTTCTTTATGGAAAAAATAATTCTAATGTGAAACGACTTTGTTTAAACTGAGAGTAATCCACTAACTTCAAATACACACACACACACACGCGCGCACACACACACACACACACACACACACACACACATATATATATATATATATATATATATATATATATATATATATATATCTACATAAAATGAGAAACTCACACATATATATTTTTAATGAGGCTTCTACATGCAAACTGGACAATGTGGGCAATTCATCCACCCTACCATACTATTAACGATGTTCTAAAAGTTAATAGTCAATGTACAGACTCTCAGTCTTAAGCATCTAAAAAAAAAAGCTGATACCTGAATAAATTTCCTTTGGATAGAGAGAAAGCTCTTGTGTGGTTCACAAAAGCTAATCCTGCAACTTTCTTTTTTATTAGCATCACTCCTCTGTGGAAAAACCTCACTCATGGGACCCTTTTCACTTAGAAAAAGAATTTGAATATACCGGATGAATTTCATAAAAACGACTGTGCATCCATCATGTTAAGCATTAGAGCATTAACTTATTTGGTTTGTATGATCAGTGTTCCATTTCAGAGAAAATTCAAGAATATCTATATTTTATTCCTAGCAATTATGACACTTCCAGACCAGTGAAGTTAGCTGCAACAGTGGACAAAATTGGAGGGCAATACACCAAGATGTGATTATGGTGCTATAGTTGCTGCAACATATATTTCCTAGTCAGGGGTAGTTTTTAGAGTGATAGCTGAATATGGACATGATAACAAGAATTCTGAATGAACCACCATGCCAATGGTCAGTTGTTTTTATACACATCCTGCCCAGACAACCAGATATAGCCCTTTACTGTGTACAATGCATTGCTTGCTTTGATGGCAGTGAAAAATATGGCCAGATATTTACTCAATGATACTGTAATACTCCCCAAATACAAAAACAAAGAGAAGTCATAGAAATGATAGTTTGCACAGATTTCAGCAGAAAAAATACATTATATGACACTGCTCCTATCACACCATATCAGAACTGTTTAAGAGTGATCAAACAACAGCAGGGGTAAGTCACTTCTCTCTGCAGATAGCAAATGTACCAAATTACATCCATTTTATTGACTGTGTAGACCTCATATGTCTGTGATTAAAAATGACCACTGTAAAGTATTCAAACGTGCTGACCACAAATGCATATTAGTACTAAAAAGCCAGAGTAATGACTGATTACCTTGACTGTAACAGTGGGGTAGTCATTTTGTCCAGTGACTGCTTCCATACCTAATAAATATAGACACACCGGTGTCTAACTACAATAAAAAACAATAATAATAATGGCTGCAGTAATGCATTTGATGTTTGTTTAGGATAAACACACAGCAGCCACAGTAAAGTATTCAAATTTACTTCACACAAATGCACAATAGTCCTACAAAGCAGATTATTAACTGTTTAAACTGAACAAATGTGAAAGGGGTATCTTTCTTTCATTCATTTACAGCTGCCCACCTCAACCCAGCACTTACAATCACTTTGTTGGCTATATACATTTTGCACAACTGATTGTAACTTATTTTATTTTATTTATTTTTATTTAATATTTGTTGACCGGGTAAGTCTGACTTGGCTCCACAGAGCCTATTTTCAGCAGAGGCCTGGGGAGAAACACTCCAGTCGCATGTTTTTTGAATGTGGGAGGAAACTGGAGTACCCGAAAGAAACCCACGCGAATGCAGGGAGAACATGCAAACTCTGCACAGAGGGCACCCCAGCTGAGAATCGAACCAGAGAACCTCTTGCTGTGAGGCAATAACGTTATCTGCTGCACCACTGCACCACCCAGTGATTTTTTTCCCGTGATAAAAATAATGGCCACAGTAATGCATTTTATCTTTGTTTCATATGAACATTAGCCATGATAAAGTATTCCAACTTGGTTTGCACAAATCATATTAGTAAAGTATTCAAATTTACTTCACACAAATGCACAATAGTCCTACAAAGCAGATTATTAACTGTTTAAACTGAACAAATGTGAAAGGGGTATCTTTTTTTCATTCATTTACAGCTGCCCACCTCAACCCAGCACTTACAATCACTTTGTTGGCTATATACATTTTGCACAACTGATTGTAATTTATCACAAATCATATTAGTCTTGCAAAGTCTAATTAATAAGTAAATGACAACAGTCATTCTTATTTGCAGACAACCCCTATACCCATCAATATAGTTACTTCATTGTTTGTGCATATCTTAGATGTTCAGTTATAATAAAATAAACGAGCTGCAGTAATATATTTCATCTTTCTTCCACATTGATATACAGTTGCTTGCAAACCATTGTAATGTATTCAAACACTCCTTCAAAGTCATCCGCATCATCTAGCTGTCTGTCAAGATTTGAAAAAAATACTTCATGGGCAGCCATAGCTGTGGTTACTTGGGATATGAGTACTACATGTAGTTTGTTTATTTATTTATTGAAAGTAGAGAAACCTTGATACAAATAAATGAATGAAAAATGCTGGAAAAGCAAGGGTCTATATTACAATGTTGAACTCACTAGAGTCCAAACATTGTAATATTGAACCCATATGTTCGAAATGTGAAAATAGCGAAGCCACGGAACACCAATTTTTTTCCCAGGGAAAAAATTGGTGGGCCGTTTTCGTGGCTTTGCTATTTCCTCCACTGTGGTGCGAGCTGAAAGTTGGTATATTTAAGTAGGGGGGTGTGGGGGGCATAGCCCCCCACATTAGTTTAGGTTTAAAGTGTACGTGTTTTTTTGTACTGGAACAGTGATTTTTTTCCCCCTGTTTTTGTACTTTTTGTGTTTCGAACTTCCTGTTTGATATCACATCGTTTGAACTCCTGTGAGTTTGACAATGTAATATAGACCCGAAAAGCAACACTCACTGAATAGTAACATAGTTGATCACCTAGTTAGAATATTTGTAAGGGCAGCCATGATTATCCCATGACAATGCTTCTGGACTACTCTAACTACTGATTTAATACTTCTTCACTTCTTTCGGCTTTTCCCAGTTACGGGTCGCCATAGCAGATCACCTGTCTGCTCATGATTGGCAGTGGGGTTTTACAATGTTCAGTTGCCAGCCCGGTGCCTAACCTTCCACAGAAGGCACATACATGCACACACTCACATCTAAGGCCAATTTAGAGTGTCCAATCCACCTACAGCATGTCTTTTGGATGTGGGAGGAAACCGGAGCACCCGGTGGAAACCCAAGCGACCACAGGGAGGACATGCAGACTCCGCACAGAAGGCACCCCAGCTGAGGATTGAATCAGAGAACCTCTTGTTGTGAGGTGGCAATGCACTGCTGACTGCTGCACCACCGCGGCCACCTCGACTACTGATTGATACTAATTGTCTTAATTGCCTGTCAGACTTCATTTTTCTGCAGTATCCGTGACTTGCAGCCATTCCTCAGACAGCAGCTCATTTTTTTCTCTGTCAAGCCTTCTTTTAATGGGTCCTTCTCTTTGTAAAAAGAAGAACAAAACATCTCCTAGAAATACAAGTCAAACATATAATAAAAATATAAATTAAATAAACAGTGATTCAAGTTTACAAGTCTTCACACAGCTTTTGCTTGTAATGCTTTTTCAAGTGTTAACACATAGGCTAAACACTTTCATTTTATTCATTACTGACAGAGTATTTAAATGAATATGAAGATGAGATAAATGCTATGCATGAGTTAATTCTCTTGTTTAGAAAATAATGTATTTTTATGGAAGATTTGTTTTTACGGAGACTAGAGATAGCTATGGGTACTTGCGTAGCAAATAGTTATGACAATTAAATTATGCCACACTGGGAGAAGAAATGTATTTTTAATAATAATAATGAGTATAGGAAATACATATGTTTCTATAGATGCTTTGTGGATTATACATTTATTATATGGGGAAATATACATGTTCAGTTGAATTGCTTTTTTTAGAATATTCATTACAAACCACAGGCATTTTAAGATTTAAAGTAAATGTATCTGCAGAGCATTTTAATTTTTAATATTATGATTTTTAGAAACTTAAATATCAGTTAAGGAAATACAGTGTATAAGAAACCACTAGAAGAAATGTTTATCTCCAAAGAACAAGTATACATCCTCCCCATATGTTAGGAATGCAAAAGGACAGTTACTTAGACAATCTAGGTTAAACACTGAAGATAACAGGGCAAGTGAACAGATAAAGTTGTTGAAAAATAAATTTGAGGTGAGAGATTATTTGGAAAGAGCGTTAGAGGATACCTGTCAAAAATATTTCCAGAAGGGGTCATGAGAAGAAGAAAGGTTTACTATTCAGAAGAACTGTATGAGAATGATGAAAGGGTAACAGACATGAATAAAAATAAACATATAACTACAAGGATTATGTTATATAATATACAGACTTTGAAAGTTATAGACATTATAAAGAAGAACTGTCTGTCATTAATTATTGACTTCAATCTCCAGTGATTTGCCAGAAGAGTATAAATGTTATATGGAATAGACCAAAAATCTGTGTGTGGACAGTGGAGATGTTGATTCAGCATTTCCCTGAGATGCAGGGACCTCAAACTTAATTAAATTTAAGTAGTTTAAGTAGTGGCACTTGGGTTCCCCTTTATGGCTTCTGAGGGAAGAAAGACAAAGACAGATTTTATGATTTTTGTGCGGCTGCAATTGTGTACTTTTGGACTATCTGAGTCACAGGTTTTGGATTTGAAAAGTTGGGGTTTACAAGACCAGCCTAGCTTGACTACAACTTTTCTGCACTGATTAGTTGTGACTATACAGCCACATGTCAACACATCAGATATGGTCAGTGTGCTGAAATGGGGTCTATATTAGTTTGCTGAAATCACATTGCATTGAACACCTAATCATCAACCCTCATACAGTGCATTTTTTTTTCAGTGATTCGCTGAATTTACCAAGGGCAAGGAAATACTTACTCTACAGCACAGCTTTGCCCTTTTCTCCACTGTAGTGTGATTTCGGAGTTGGTATATATAGTTATGGGGGGTGTGGGGTGAATCCCCTCACTTGGGTGGGTTTGAATTGCTTAGCTGTCAGTTCATTGTGCTGTAGGGCAAGTATTTCCTTGCCCTTGGTAAATTCAGCGAAACCACAAAACGATTTTCACTGAATTAGGGTCGATGATTAGATGTTCACTGTGATGAGATTTTGGTGAACTAATATAGACCCTTGAAATGCATAAGCTCTTTAGACAAATAGCTTCAAATGGCTGAAATACTGCTCTATTTAAAATGTACCTTCCCTCAAGAGGCCATTGTCTCAGGGTGAAAGTTTGGAACAGTGAGAGAACTGCCGCAGACCCCTTCTAAACAACAAGAATTTCACACCTATTACATTTTAAACGATGGGTATAAACCTTCAAAGAAAAAGAGTAATATTCAGAGAACAAAAAAACCCAAACTGATATATGTGACTTCACACTTTCAGTAACTTTTATTTCTTTAGATTTCTGTAGGTCTGTAGATTTATTTTCTCTTTTGCACTTTACTTTAAAAGAACCTCAGAAGAAAAGCTAATTTAATTTCAATGGTGTGTAATGGTTACCTGCATAATAAGATATTTCATTAAGTTATTGTGTAGACAGCAATTGTTGGAGAAATGTTTACAGTGCTTAAAGGAAAACAGGAAAATTAATGTTAATAAGGTTAATTCTGATAAAACTGATTTCTTTACTAGCTTGTAAAGCTACTGAATCCCATGCTGGAATACAGACGTGTGAGTAGTATACAGAAGTGTAATTTTGTACTTCATTCTGGCTAGTCCAAGAATATATATACTACCCACTAACCCTTTGGTTATTCTTGCCTTATAGGCTTCACTACTGCATGTAAATACCCAATAAAATATTAATGGCCTAATACAATAACATTAAAGAGTCTCGCCAGTGTAATTCTGAGAAACTCTAAGACTACCGTAGTAAATGCAGAGAAGCACACACTAAGGATAAGGATGCCAAATCTCAGAGTCTTCACTCCATTCAGAGCTGCAATGATGTCTGACATAGTCACACTCTCCCTCCCCTCCATAACAAGAACTTTACAACATAAAGTGTGTTTCACTATTTGCTGTTGAAATGTTGAAACTGAAGTTGTTTTCTACATTTGTGGGACTTGCAATATGTGGTCTTGCAGATGTGACAGGTAGGTACTTAATAAACTACTTCATTTGGCTATATGAGAAAGAAAAATGATAAGCTATAAAGGAAAATAAATAATTTTATTATTTAAAGGCAAAACAACTGCTATTCATTTTTCCATACCATTGCTATGTGCAGCCCTATTTTTCAGCATACAAATGCTTTGACTTCAGATTTTAAAGTTGGAACATGATAAATAGGGATTTTTTTTTTTTTTTGAATTTCATGACTTCCAACTTGATTCTGGTTGACATGTCTATCTAACTAGTAATAGTTAATAACCGACATGACCTACTCAGCCTTAATGAATTCAGTAATATATTTATATTAGGAGTGTGTGACATTCCATTATTTAGACTGTAACTTCTTTTCTTTCTCTTCTTCCCTTGACAACCACCTCTTTGCACAGTCTGTTTTGTTTGAAAAAAACTTTAAGTTCATTAAAAATGGATCTTCAACACAGATGTCAGTTTTTCTTATTAGAATCCCTTTCCTACTTCCATTTTTTTAAGTTTAAAATAGTTAAAGCAGCATTAGCACACTAGTCAGTTTAGGGAGATCTGGAAACTATACAATTTTCTATTTCTTGTGTGTGTGTGTGTGTGTGTGTGTGTGTGTGTGTGTGTGTGTGTGTGTGTGTGTGTGTGTGTGTGTGTGTGTGCGTGTGTGTGTGTGTGTGTGTGTGTGTGTGTGTCCTGTCACTCTCTAAATGACACAAGTATGTTCTGTCACTATCTAACTGACACAACTTCTTCTACTTTGATTACTTTCTCATATATTTCAAACCATATTTTCTATATCACGGTTAATTTAGTGATTTCCTTTGGATAATTGAGTAGAAACACAGCCCACATGGAAAAGAGACAAAGGATTATCTGCTTGCCTGGCTAACAAATGGTAATAAAGTAAAACTAAACTAACTAAATAACCCTTTTTGAGGAAGTACTATATCTTTCTGTAGCCCATTTCTTTGTGTCCCAGTTCTTTAAAAAAAGCTCACCGCAGATGCACTGGTATGCTGATCACAGTTATCCTAAAAATATGTATCAGTGAGAAATAAATCATACAAGACATTGTTTTCCTAGGAGAATGTCTCCTCTGTTTATATGGCGAGCTATGCCCCTACAGACCACTTATTAAGATGCTCCAACTTCGAGTATGAACAACCTTATGGACGATAGCATATTTCCTGACTCTGGAGTTGCAGTAAGGTCACTATGGGGGCTAAGCCTCTCACATGTTGGATGTAAGGCTTTGCCCTCTGAACGCACATTGTTTGTCACTGAACTTTATGATGACGTAGCTTATGATGATTTGTGCTAAGAAAAATAAGACATGAAAACCGGTCTACATAAAGTTCTAGTAGACCTTTATTTCTGTATCTGACCCATGTAATATGGCAAAAGAAAGCAAAGCAAAGATGTTTATATTAAAGCATAATGACAGAATGTAAACAGACCACTGGGGAATAAGATACGTATAAATTTATGCAACACAAGAGGTGCAAGCTTACATTGCCATCCTCACATACAGGAGGCAAAGTAAAACACTAATTAACATCACATAATACACTGACAGGCTTTACACTTTCTTCTTCTCATATATACAAATTAAAATGCATTGACCTTTTGCCCTGCTGAGGTACAATAATGATCATGTTATCAAACATTTGTTATTGATCAGTCTTCTCTCTGTACTTGCTCATGTAACCCCTTATGCTGCTAACTTTGCCCATTACCAGGCTTCTCGGCTTTTTCTTTAGCTGCCTGTATTATATTACTTCAAAGCTTTGTTAAAATAAATAATGAGTTACTTATATCCTGCTTCTCATTCTGTGACACAGCGCTGCAAGTATCAGAGGCTGACCTGCTATTACTTCGACACCCTTTGCAAATTACAGCTAGGTCCTTCTGAAACCTTTTAAAATAATATTAGATAAAAACATTCTTCTCAGAATGTTCAGATATGTTTTTTAAATTACTTGGTCTCTTCATTTTTTTAATAAAACTGCCCATCTTATGCATGACTGCCTTGAAGCTTGAACCTTTCCTAAAAATGAACCTACATCTGTAGATGCAATACATAAATCTAGAATTGTATAAGAGAAAAAAAAGGACCAAAATATTGCAGATGGGAAGGGTATTGCTGAAACATGTTTTATTCCCACTACTCCACTTTAAATGCAAACCAGCACTGGTTGCCATCTTTTTGTTTAATTTTAGAATATTTCACTTGCTTGTGTTGCATATTCTCATTTTGTCCTAGAGGAAGTTTCTTTCCTTGACCTTCATCCTCTTATGAAAAGAATAACTACTTTAGAAAATGGACTAATCCAGCCACCTTGTGCCCTTTAGTCTAGAAGGCTTGGCTTGTCACAGGGATGTAGTCAGTAGTTTATAAACAGTACACACAGAAAACATATTGCCTCTTGCAGAAAAGACATGTACAGCATACACCGGTGTATGCTGGTGTATATGCCAGCTCATATTCCACTCATAGTTCCACGTCCAAAAAGGGTAGGTAATGTGATGTCATTGTAGTACATAGTATACATGATTTATTTATTTACTTTTTTGTTTGCGTTTGTTTAATGGGAAGCATTTATCCAGTTGGACCATTTCCAAAACACTCCAGTAAGTACAAAATACCTATATAATGTACAAGCAGAGAAATTATATAATACATACAGAGGAAGAGAAAATGATTTTGCATTTGATTTTTTGACAAGAGGAGTTATAAAATCTACAAAGAATAAGGAAGAAATGGTCTCAAGAAGTATAATAGAACAAAGTAATTTCCTAGAATCACAGAGTACTTTGGTAGTACATTGGTAGGGTAGGGATGTGTTTCTATACATTTATGACAAACAAAATAAAAGAGTGTAACATACTGAAGTGGTTAGAAATGTTGTGTTTGAGAAGGTATATACAGTTTATGCAACAAGAACCACTGGGAAGAAAATAACAGAGGTTGAGAAATAAGGGGAGACTTGATTCTTTGAGTGAATGTTGGCTTTTTGGTTGCAGTACATTGACTCACTGACCACATCACACAGACTAGTAAATATACACTGCATCCAACTCCCAGGCACAACATTCCCTGGACTTTATCAGCACAAACACCCTGGAGCAGATAGTGCACAGTCCAACCAGAGGCTCAAACATATTGGACCTTGTACTCACCAACAAAAGAGTGTTGCACCCCCCCCCCCATGTCATGTCTTCACTGATGAGGTCAGACCACAAAGCTCTCTCCCTCAAAATAAAAATAAATTCAGAAATCCCAAATAAACATATAAGAGTTAGGAACTTTTCGAAAGCAAACTGCATCCTATTAAGTGACAGTTTGTCAAAATTCATGGCTACTCCAAACTCCAAGAACACAGCTATGTATGTAGAATTATTTACAGAAACCCTGTGCAGACATGTAAATGGCTGCATCCAGTCTGCTGTCCATATCAGAAGCAGGCTCAGATCTAACACCAAAAGCAAAACAGACCCCACTGTTGGAATCCTTACCTCAACACAGTATTTAACAAATGGCATAGCCAAAATCAGAAAGATCAACTGTCATAGAGACAAGAGCTCTCTGATTCAACTAAGGAAGAAACTAAGAGCTCTATTAAAGTTCAAATATAGAGACCCAACCTAGAACTAGATTTGAGGAAAGTTCCAATGGATTTCTGATCCCTTACCAAACTATTTAAAAGCAAAATGCAAAATATGCAATTAACATGGTAAACAACGTTAGCAGTTCTCACTTTCCTTCCCAACTAATATGAAATTCAGAATGCCTATCACTTTTTTACTTTATCCTGGTTAGACACTTTGAAGCATTCTAAAAGTTTCCTTCCAAAACTTGTTTTTGCATGCAATTTGTAGTTTCATCATCATTTATATGCTGCATGAAGTTCTAAGGATAGTCTTTCTTTCTAAAAATTTGCTTAAAAAGTGCAAAGTGCGATCACTAGCTAATATTCAGCCCCTTACTTTAAACTTTACATATCAAATTTCATAAAGCTGGATAAAATTTGATCCATCTTTTGTAATCATGATCATAGAATCATAGGATCACAGGACATTACTAGGCTATCAACCCGGAGGTCATTTTAAGCCTAGCTGTTTCAACCCAATGTAATATCATACAGGTACTAGTCAGTAATCAAGATTGCATTTAGTGATGACTGCTCATGTCCAGGAGGGCTGTGGACCTTATCCCTGGTAAGAATTTACAGTGCCCCTATCCACTCATCTAGATTCCTCTTGAACAGTGTAATAGAGGTGCTCTGTTTCATATGAAGTAGTAGCCTGTTCCAAAGACATGGCAGTTGCTGGGAGATAAATCTGTCCCTTCAGCATGTCCTATTTAAGTTGCAGGCCATATTTAAGTCCCTAAAATGACTGGCCCTAGACCTATTTGATTTACGGATTTGCAGCAAGTTCATTAGGTATGAGTCTTGGCTTGCTCTGTAGGCCAGACATAAGTCTCCCCTAAGAAGTCTATATGATAAGGAGTATAGTTCCAGGGATTTTAGTCTGTCCGGGTAAGGCATGTGCTGGAGTCCCTTGATCTTCTTTGTTAGAAACCTTTGAGGTTTCTCTAATTGCTGTAGGTGCTTAGTACAGTACATATCAAATGGGGCATTATACTCAATTATGGGCCGGATAAGTGCTGAGCATAGGGGAGGTTATAACTTCTTTTGCTCTGGAGGTGATGCCATTACTCATCAAGTGAGCTACATGGAAAGCTTTCCTTACAATGGTAGACAGGTGGTGGTCAAATGTAAGGTAACTATCAACCTATGATCCCAGGTCCCTTACCACTTCATGGGTACTTAGGATATTATTATTGATTTGATAGTGTGAAGGAAAATTGTTTGTGCTGAAGGGAAGAATGATGCATTTCTTTGAATTCATTTTGAGACTGTGACTAATACACCAGTCGCTGGGCTGTGTGAGACCATACTGGAGTATACTGACATTATTTGGGGATTCAATGATTGCACCTAGTTCGCAGTCGTCTGCAAACTTGGCCAGCCACAGCCCTTTAGTTTTGACCTGAACATCTGTGAAGTATATACCAAACATTATGGGGCCCATCACTGAACCCTGTAGCACCCCACTGGTAACTGGTCTCCTGGTTGATGTGGAGTCACCCACTTTGACAGTGTGTGCCCAGTCTGTAAGCCAGTTGACAACCCATCTTACAACAAAGGGGTTTACATTCAGTTTGCTAAGATTATCAGTGATGCCTGAATGTGGGATTGTGTCAAAAGCCTTTGCCATGTTGAAGTATGCTGTGTGCACAGATTCGCCTTCATCAATGGCTTTGGTCACACTTTCAAAGAAATCCACCAGATTTAACAGGCAGGATCTGCCCTTCATGAAGCCAAATTGAGTAGTATCCAGGGTTTGGAGGTCACCTATGTCTTTATTTATGAGGTCCATAATGATATGTTCCATGGTTTTACAGATGAGACTGATCGGGCTTATGGGTCTGTAATTCCCCAGGTCTGTTGTTATGCTCCTTTGTGGAATCAAATAACTGTAGCTGTTCTTTATTCCACAGGAACAAACCCTGTGATAAGGCTATGATTGAAAAGAGTACTTAGTGCTAATGCTAGTTCATGTTTTAACCTGTTTAGAAGACAGCCTGGGATGTCATCTGGTCCCATGGAGTTTTTTAGTTCTTTGTCTTGGACAGGGCTTTGAGGACCTGCTCTTCAGATATGTAAGGTGAAGAGGGAGTTTAGGGGAGGGTTTGTTGTAAGTTAGGAGGGGCTTTGAGGACCTGCTCTTCACATATGTAAGGTGAAGAGGGAGTTTGGGGGAGGGTTTGTTGTAAGTTAGGAGGGGATAAAGGTGTGAAATTTTCACCAAACCTATATGCTAACAGGTTTGCTATCTCTGTGGGGTCAGTGTGTGTGATACCACTGGCCACCAGTTCTGCACATGTTTGGGTACTACCCTTTAGGTTACGTACATAGCTGTAAAAGGCCTTATGGTTATCCTTGGCAGTACTTGCTAGGTTTCTCTCAAAGGAGCTCTTGGAGGATTTGACAAGTTGTCTTATTTGCCTGTTAAGGCTGAGGATGCTGCTTTTCCATTAATGGGTCGTTGTCTTTGTTTTTTTGGACAGCAACTTTTTGCATATATTGTAGAGTTTGTTGATGCTGGAAGTCCATCATGACAGCTTAATTTTACTTGGGACTCCAGCTTTGATTCGATCTGGTACAGCTGAGTTTATACACTTATGCAAGTGATTGTACGGTCTTTACTGTAAGCTTCAGCAGTTACCACTTTCAGCTTGGGTGGAACTTGGAATGCATTTACACCTTCAACTAGGAGAGTATAGTTTGTTTTGGTGAAGTTTTTTATTCTGATTTCACCCTTTGTGAGTTCTGGTGTTAGCATCAGTTGACTGATTTATGGTCAACTTTAACTAATGAGGATCCAACAGTTGCAGCAGTGCACCTGTTTGACATGTTGGTGAGGAGAGATCTAGAATATTTGTTCCTCTTGTTGGGATATGGACAATTTGCTCCAGGCATTTTAATTCACAAAGTTAAGGAACTTTTATGCTAGCGAGTTTGGGTTAGAGTAGGTTTGCCAGTTGACGATGAGATAATTGAAATCCCCCATAACCAGTGTGTTCGATAAAATTTGGATTGTCTCAGTTTGGTTAAGTAGGCTTTGTGGGTGTCATGACCTTAGGAGGGGGATCTATAACTGGTTAGGACTTGAATGGGGGTCTTACCCACCGTATCCTGGACTTGGAGTCACTCCATAGAGTTGTCCAGTCTAACTAGACGTGAGGTGAATTTATCACTAATATAGACTGAAACACTGCTTCCTTTGGTTTTCACATGTTTATTTTGCAGTCTAAAGGTGTGGAAGGTATTGTAGCCTTGCAGGGCTGGGGTACTCTCTGAGGCATTAAACTAGGTTTCTGTGACTGCACAGACATCTAAATGTTCTAGTGATAGAAGTGCTTCCAGAGTGTGCAGTTTTCAGTTTAAGCTCCTAGCATTTAGCAGCATGACCCTTATTTTGTTCTGATTGGTTAATTTCACATCAGTATTGGTGTTTTTGAGAACTTGCCAAAAAAGGCACTATGAGGAAGGCAAGCACCTTTGCCAGCAGCCAAAAGAATAGGGCAGCCAGGTGCAGACTGTCTCTGGCAAAACAGTGAGGTTTGTCGACCATGGCTTCCCAGGCAGAGAGGAACTGGATCCCTTTGGAATGACACCAAAAACTAAGCCAATTATTGAAATTAGTCATTTTTTTGTTTATGCTGTGCTCATTCTAGGTGGGTGTATTATCCTGCTCAAGGCTAAGCACATACCAGCCTGAGACATATAAAGAGAGCTCAACCATGTCTCTCTTTATATAGTCCAGTGAGGTATGTCTTAGGTCATTCACACCATCATGTAGTATGACAGAGTTATAACAGTACTTGTTGCCAAGAGATCTGAGTGCATGCATGATTTGGTGAATCCTGGCACCAGACAGGCAGCTGACCGTGACTTTCTCCTTGCCCAACCTGGTGATGTTGAGATTCTCAAACTGAAGTATGAGAAATGATACCATGCTCATATTTCAGTATTTTCTCTACAAAACTAAATATATTCTTTCACATGAAGAATATGACTTTTGGTGAGGAAACAGCACAACAACAGCACTTTGAACTCTTACTGATATAATCCTTCCAAGCATGAGCAACGGGCAGCTTATAGTGTCACTTATATTAACCTATCTAAGTATTTGATCTTGTGGATCACAAAATTATCTTATTTCTTCTACTTGCAATAGGAATTAACCCAAATATCATGTCCTAGTTCCATAACTATCTTTTAAACTGATACTCCACTGTCAAAGTCCAATCATCACTCTTTCCCTAAGTTAATCTCAAAAGATGTGTCTTACAAGGTTTCATCCTTGCTCCACACCTATTCTCCATCAATACTCTTTCCTTGACCTCTCCCTCTCATCTTTCCCTGCTACATTATGCAGATAACATGGTTTAATTCTGGAACCATTTATCTCGCTTAACAGTGAAATAAGAACTTCAGTCAGATTTCCTCCCCCTTATCTAATAAATTAAAAACAAGAACTTTCTGCTTTACATATCAAGAAAGCTTTTTTAGCACCAGATATAAGCTCCACAAAACTTATTCCCAACTATAAATATTTGATCATAGCAAAAGTGCTTTAGAAAATATTAACATATTCAAATACTTGCGTATGTGGCTAGTCCCTTCTCTCATCTTCACGCTCCATCTTGATAAAAACCCAGAACACAGATTAACTCACTGTTATTCTGGGCCAATGAACATTGTCAGTTTCTTCCAAAGCATACAAACCAACCACCAGTAAAGGAATCTTTCTCTCCCAAATTGAGTAAGTCCTTCTGTCTGTAGCCTTTACTTCAGAAAGGAATGCCACACACATACAATCAATCACCTATGAACACTGCAAGTTCATGACTCTCTCCTCTAAACATGAACACCATTGTAAAAACCACAGACAAGGCAAACTGGTTCCCTGTCAAGCAAAGATCTGACCTCCTACTGGGTTTCCAGCTATTGAGATTGATATGCAACCAAATAATTTCTCCCTTAACGAGTAAACTAAAACCACAACTCCAGTCTTACAACCTCAGGAATCATAACCATTATTCTCTCACTCTACAAGTACCCAAAACCACGCTTTACTGCACACATCTTTGCTTCTCTGTACTCACCCCCAGATTGTGCAAATCTATTTCCTCTCATGTCAAATATATGTCAATCTAATCTAATTCTGGGCACAACTAAAAGCTCAACATCTGAATCTTGCAAATAGCCAGTACAATACCTCTGACATTATCTAAGCCCAACACATTCCCTTACTGTTTAATAACTTCCTTACCTACTGTATTCTTCTAATTACACACCTACTTCACAATTTATAGTGATTATAACTTCATTACCAGTTTGAATTAACTGTATATAATGTAAAGAATTTCTCAAATGGGGTACATAGTTATGCTTACCTTGTTATTATACTTATGTTGTACATATTGTATATCACTGTACACCCAGGATCCATTCGTGCATTTTAATTTTATTGTTGTTGTGTCTTTCGGCTTTTCCCGGTTAGGGGTTGCCACAGCAGAACTCCGGTCCGCTAATGACTGGCAGTAGATTTTTACGTGCTGAGTTGCCAGCTCTGATGCGCAACCTTCAATGAAGGTATGCCCATTCATGCATGTCTCCATACAGAAGACGCTTTCGCTGAGAATCAAACAGGACAACGTCTTACTGTGAGGCGACAACGCAACCGCAGCACCACCACCGCAGTTCTTGATTTTAATTTTATTGCAGTACTTTTATTCCCTGGGCTAAGACCAAAATTGATAATTTGTGATTTCTACTTTACACTAGTTATAATATTCAAACAAATGAATATATAACTATTTACTGTTTTAACTCCAAAACCTTATTGAGTGCATATACAGTACTTGGGGCATATTATTACATTATGCCTCAACACCCATTCCCCAAAAACACAAATTGATGCATGAGCAAATTTTAAGTGCTATGATTTTGGACCCTCTGCTATGAGTTTTAATGGGTCCCTGCTCTGACTTTGAAAGCTGAGCAGCAGAAAGGTAAGAAACTGACACAGAAGTACAGAAAGTTGAATGGGGCTTTATATATGAGCCTCCATCTTCCTAATGCAATGTTAAACTTTGTTCTCTTTTGTTAATTCTATTGCTAGTCTGTGCAGGTTTTAAAGATACTAAATAAATATATCTATTTTAAAATCCTGGTACAATTTCTTTACTATTTTTGTCAGTATAATTTTTTTCACAACTAAATTGATCAGTGTCACTTTTAAATATGATGCACATAAAGAGTATAACACTAGTAAGTGTGCAGAGTGTCTTATTTGCATAGGTGTCATTTAGTTAGAAACATAAATGTCAACACAGTTTTCAACAAGTGATAAAATATACGCTGCAAGAAATAAAAAAAAAAATATGTAATTACTTCTATGTGGTTGTTACAAGAGTATGCTTCTGAAGCAGCCAAATACCGCATAACAATAATTATGCAATAATGTCTCATTACTATTCAAAAACAAGCATGCTGATTGGACAGCCCAACCAGTGTGCACATTGTATATTGAGCATATATGAACAGAAGAAAGTCCAGCCTTTGAAGTTACATTGACTAGCCACACTTTCTATTGGCATATGCTAAGGGATGCAGCAAAATAAAAATCAGCCATAAACCTCAGAATTAAAGAAACAGAAACCTACCTGATTTTCCTTTTATTTTTGCAGTATCCCTTGCAAAAACTCATTTTTTAAAACTGTTAAAAAATAAATAGCAGTGGAGATTCTGTTGTCTCAATCACTTCTCCTGCACTACACTAATGTACTGTGCAAGCGTGGGAATGTAGGTCCCATAATCAGTCTAGGAAAGGGAACACTGAAGAAGATGGAAGTGCCCTTATACAAATGTATTATTTAAGACAGGTATGCAACTTCTTTCTTAAGTAATGTAATTGTATCATAGGAATAATCCACTCCCATCTGTGGGTATATCACAATTTACCCATAGTTGCCTTTGTTTAGTCACACCATCTGTGGGTAAATCTTGATATATCCACACACAATCGTGGATTATTGCTTAAATACATGCTGGTTTCATTTTATTGTTTCTCCTACTGAGCTTCCTGTCCAGTGCATGAAGAAGTACAAACTTACAGTCATCCTTTCAAAGCATACTGTATTGCAAATCCAAAAGAAATGTCTAATGTTCAGTATTCACTTAGCTTTCTCTTTAGTTTACACATTTTTAACCCTTCATTGTCTCCCCACTTCCCATATCCCACTGTGGCTAACGGTGTTTGCATTCAGAAAATCAACTGCTTTATTCTATAGCTACTCATCTTGCAATCAAATTGTTTCAGCCATTCAACCAAAATACAATACTGTCAGTTATGACAGAGTCAGCTTTGTACTGAAATCCATCAGTGGTTATAATGAACTATTAGTAAACTGCTGACAGTGGAATAGGTGGAAGGCTGCAGGTATCAGTTACACTAGGGATTTACAAACTGTTTTATACCACATCTCAGATTTTGCAAAATTTAAACAACACTGCAGTCAGAACACTTTTGTAGTACAACAAACTTCCAGCAGTAAAGTGAGTATGGAATCCTTCACTAAATTCAGCCAGGTTCAGAAATAATGGGCTGAGCAGAAGTCCCGTAAACACGCAGATAAGAGACTGATGCCTTCTTCCTCTTCACTTTCTGTGTTCATTTTAACTTTCAGCATGATTATCTGATTGAAGCTAAACAACAGGGGCTAAATGCACAGGCTCAGTTTTATTAAACGCCTTTAAAATTATAGCAAGTCATTAGTGGCATCCTCTATCACCACTCAAAATGCCTATAACTACTTCAGCTCCATTCTGTAAAATGAGAACAGCCAGGTCTCACCCCCCCCCCCCCCCCGAGTTTACCTAGCGCACATCTTTGGGATATGGGAAGAAACTGCAGTACCCCAACAAAACTCCTCACAGACAGAGGGAGGTTAAACATAAACCCCACACAGACAGAGGTAGGGTGAACATAAACCACACAAAGAAAGAGGTAGGGTAAACATATTCTATGTAGAAGGCACCTCAGCTAACAGCCAAAATTGGAGAAACCACTATTGGGTGGCGGCAATGCTTACTGATGTGCTAATCTTTTATGGCTACATTTCATCCCTGTATGCATATACTTGTTTATTTTGTATATGCCTCATTAGCTGTATGGGACCGCAGGTGACTGTAGATTTATAAAGAATGAATTCCTTATTTTAGCAGTTGTTGTATATACCATTGCACATTATCACACTTTGTCCTTTGAGATATCTGTGACTGCACACTGATATTACTCTCTGTACTTTGTTGTTTTTGATGTTACAGATGGCTGTTAGTTTTGTTACATATGTTACAGCCCATGGCTGTTGTTCTCTGTGCTAAACTGTCTTCTTCAGGCCATGGCTGATAAGAATCCCAGTGGCCTAATTCTCACTACTGCAGATTTTCACTATATTTTTGCCTCATGTCTTTTATCTGTTCCTCATAAAATTTATGTTTTTCTGACTAGTTATTGAACATTGAAGGCATTAAATAATGACATGCATTTGGGTTTCAGACATCATACCCTTCAGGAAATGCATGTTAATTCAAACGTATTATCCTAGCAACTTTCTAAGTTTACAAGAGCAAAATAAACTCTGGCCCTGATTTTTGGGCCTTTGCTGCCCCACATAATTTTTGACTTTGTCCAGATTTCTTGAACTTAGAGGTTGAGACGTATGTGGATCTTTATATCAGCCATGGAGGTGAATACCTTCCCCTGACCTTGAAACAGGAGTTAATCTCTCACCTGGAACATGAAGGCCAGGCATTACTCTTCAATGAAAGTAGTTCAGCTACAGTACTCTTGCTATAAAGAATTAAGAAGGAAACATTTTAAGTAAGCTTTTACTTACAGTCCAAGTACTAACGACAACATAACTGGTCTAGCCTTTGTACAAACTTATCATAATAAATAAACAGCCCTTTATGAAGACCTGGGAGCAGAACTAGGTCACACAGATGCATGGTAAGGCTAGTACAAACTTGTTTCATCTTAACTGTTTATCTACCAAATCTAGCATAGTATTATGCTTACTACATAAAGATCATTGGGATGCAGAGGCAATGTGAAAGTCTTAATAATCCCAGTAAAATCCAACAACATCTTATGACTCAGATGCATCTCCATCCAGGTTGCAATTTAGATCCACAGAACTAACAATAAGTCCAGGAGAGACTTTAAATCAAGACCAATATATCCTCTTCAGCACCAAATATATAGAAAAAGGGAAACACAGACTGCTACTAATTTGTTAAACAGATATTACCAAACATCTTTTCTTTGATCACAGAAAAAAAATCTTGATCCAAATAGTCCTCGAAATGGTCTTTTAGAGTTTCTATCTAATGTTAAAACATCTTCATATGAAGTTTGGCATCTTGCACCATCATGCTGTAGGCTGACAAGTGACCCAGAATCATAAGGAAAATATTTGCTGAAAGTCCAGACTGACACACAGCTCACTGAAACAAGGATGGCATTTAACATTAAGTCTTCTTCCTGAATTATATCTACAGGGCTCCAAGAAGGACATTTTGTTTTACGGAGTGGAGATCTGAATTTTTTTCTTTAGTATAGGATGCAGGGAGCTTGACAGTAGAACTACTACCCCATGTGGTCTGTCCTCTTTTCCTTGAACTATTATTGGATTAAAAAAAGACATCCAACTGTGGAATTCCTTCAGCCTGAAGGTTACAGTGACTACAGTAAGTCACATCCAAACCACTTCCACTGATTTTGCAAACCCATAGGAAAACAAATTCAAACTGAAAATTGATAACTTCCTATCTGGGACCAGAGAAACCTGTTATAGAGTAGGTTGGAACAGTGGGACATGATGGTACATATGCTTTAATTCCAAAGTGACCACCCAAGCAACTTAAGTCAGTAACAGCAGAAAGTCTTGAATGCCTTAAATTTTGAACATCCTTACTTTGATGTTCCTGTTGAGACTGGATAAATGAAGGCCTGACCTCTACAGGTCCATTTTTTATGGGAAACAAAAAGGACTTGGGATAATTCCCTGTGTGCTTTAAATGCAGTGGAGTACCTTCTGCTATCCATTTCCTCAACTTCATTTGCTGATGAAACCTTGCTCAATTAAGGAAAAAACTGAATGCCCTTGGAATGAGCTGACAGAGACTTTAACAAGAACTTGACATTGCAAATTTTTTTAAGCAATTCTTAACCATGTCATTTGAGATGACTGCATAATTGTTTTCAAGCATCAAAATGCTACCCGCACCACAGATTACAATTGATAAACCCTGGGATTAAATAAAGCTTTTTTCCATGCAGGAATAGTGTAGCCATTCCTGCACGGAATATGGCCACTGAGCGATCCAGTGAACAAGCCTGGGGACGTGCACGAGCCTGCTAACACTATTCTGCCATGGACATTACTGGATTATGCTAATGACCTCATTTGGTGTTGAAAACCATGCAAATGAGTTCAATTAGTGGTCCCGTAAGCAGGCAGGCATCCTTGGCAGAATAGTGTAGCATGCAGAAATGTATTCAGCTAGTAGCTGAATAAATTTCTGCAAAAATCAAAATGGAGGCATGACAGCTGAAAGTAAAGCATGTATTATAATCCTTAGGCATGTCAATGGCCAAATATATGACCATTGGTATGAAAAAGTGTTGCAAAATTATAAATATCAAAGTTTTTTTTTTTTTTTGTGCATAGGGCAGCAGCTCGCAAACAGGATCATGTCGAAAAAAACAAAATGTGAAAAGGCAATTTTAAGTGAAATCTGCATTTTGCCATCATAGTCTATGGCATGCAGAATCAAAACAATAGTAGGGAACAGTGGTTGCTAAGGAAAAAGGATCTGGTGTAGTGCTGTAACTAGGGACTAAGGCAGTGGGGTATGCTAATGAGGGAAATTTACTGAAAAAGGAGACAAGTGCCAAACTGCACCTAACTGTGTAGGAGCTATAAGGCAGTGGTGTAAGCAGGAGATGCAGCTGACATGAAAAGGTTGTGTGTCAGGCTTGGTGCAAGCACATAGAAGCTCCACGGCTTCCAGTCGAGCTTAGCTAAGCACAGCTAAGCAAGGGGGTGTGTCTCAGGTGGTATTGATGTATGCCATGAAATGAAGAGCATGTTTGTGTCAGGGGAGGGGTATTTCTCATTGTTTACCTTAGCCAAACAGAATTGTGTGGCATGCACTGGGTCTAAAACAAAAAAACAAAAATAAAAAAAAAAATTAAAAAAACGGAAATAGCAGAACTGTTAACATTTGGGGACCGGGTTTGCAAGGTGTGCCTCAGGGCTTAAAAAGGATGGAAATGGGAAGAGAAAAGAAAAAAAAGGGAAATAGCAGAATAAAAGCAATCAAGTGCAGCACAACAGTATAAACTGTGCAAAAACCTTTCAGTCTGGTTTTTCCCACAAACTCTGCACCATTGGTGTACACTTGTGGGGGAATTTTAATTGAAAAATTGTAAGGGGCTGCCATTGCTTTGATCCATCTGTATGTACTAGAGGCTGAGGGCAGTGAGGAGGATAATGCTGACAACTGCCCCAGACTGAGGTGAAGAGTGTTCAGACCCAGGGTAACTTACCAGGGGCTACATGATCTGGAGATAGTAGAGCACTACAGGATGGACAGAGACATCAGCAAATCGTTGAGCTGTTCCAGCCTCAACTCAGACCCAGAGCCAACAGAGGGAAACCCATCCCAGTGGATACCAAGGTATGTGTAGCCTTAAGAATACTTGCTACAGGTACTTTCCAAAGACCTACTGGGGACATCATGGGGGTCTCACAGGCATCTGCATCCAGGGTACTCCACCAGTTCCTGGATGCCATCCTACAACATATCAGTAAGCGCATTTAGTTCCCCAACACCCATGAGGAGACGACCAGCAATATGCACCTCTTCCACTGTGTAGCAGAATACCCAGAGGTACTTGGTCCGATAGACTGCATGCACATCCACATCAAAGCACTACCTGGTGAAAAAGGTTGGGTCTACATAAACTGCAAGGGCTTCCCCTCTGTCAACTGGCAGGTTGTGTGCAATGCCAAGGGGCATTATCATGAATGTGTGTGCTGGCAGCCCTGGAAGCTATCACGACTCCCCCATCTGGCATTCCTCACAGCTGTACCAGGCATTTGCCAGTGTGACCATCCCATATGGCCATCTGATGGGAGATGCTGGCTTTGCACTGGAGCCATGGATGATGATACCCATCAGAAATGCACACACATCCACTCAAGAATGCCATAGTGAGGCATACGCACAAACCAGGATCATTATAGAGTGTGTATTTGGGATGCTCAAGTCATGGTTTCTTCTGCTTTGACATAGCTGGGGGAGCCTTGCAGTACTCTCCTGTCACATGTGCACACATGCTCATAGTATGTGCCATGCTACACAATATGATCCTGTGGAAAGAGCTGCAGCAGGAACAGCACAGGGAAGGGCCACACAGCCCCCCACCATTGCCAAGGTCCCCACAGCACAGAGGGAATCAGGGGAAGAAACCGCTGAGCCTGCTCCTGTAGGCAGACAGAGGCATGCCCAGGACTTGGCAAAGAGGCAATACATAGCACACACACTGACACTGTAGGGACCCAGGGACTGACACCTCTCTCTTACATGTACACACAGTAAAATGGATGACACACACATCACATTACCTTTAACTTACCATGTATAGGAGGTGTACTGCTTGCATCCAACATAGGCAGCCCTCAAGCACTGTCCTCAGAACTGCCACAGGAACAAAGTAAGTCAGTCTTCTTAACAATAAATGAATGGCTAAGTATGTTCTTGTAGCACATCTATGGTAATGCTGCATATATGCAAGGGAATGGGGTGGCCTACTGGGATAGTAGCAGACAACTTGACAGCTATGTGGGATACCAGGAACTGTCTGCACAATACTGGCTTTCCTACACTATGCAGTATTATTCATGGTGACAAATCCCACTGCAGTATATGCAGGGGGTCAACTAAAGGGGGGGGTGTCATAGGTCACATGCATGGATGTCAATGTGGGGATCCTATACTCACCCCTCAGACTCACCCAGAAAGTCATCTGTAGAAAACCATAAAATGAATGTCTGAAAAAGGCCCCAAAATGGCAACAATGATGGAATACTCCCCTACAGACTTACACAGTGATATCACAGCAGGCATTGCATTTGCAGTAAGGCTCTGAAGGGTAAGAAGTCTGAAACTCAATTGTATGCCATTACAATCTACCCCATGGTCTCTAGTGATATGCCTCTATTCTCCAATACAGGGAAAAATACTATGCTAAATGGAACCAAAATGTAAAGTCAATATCAGCACAGTCTCTACAAATGTGTACCATTGACAGGTATGGCCCCCCACACCCATATTCCCATAAAAATGCAGTAACATATAAGTTTGTAGGCTAATAACAGCAGAGCACACATTGCCAGGGCTGTCCCAACCAACTGGATAACTTGTTGCATGTCCACAATATGCAGGGGTCAATGAGCTATGCATGTATGTGGGGAATACGGTCTGGAGATGGCCAGCAACTTCTCATGCCTGTTGTATCTTAGTGGCCTAGGTACAGTACTGTGGTAGACAGGGCCATGTTCCACAAACTAAAGTGGCAACTATTTTGCATGTCAGCTACATCTACGGTGGGAGTTGTACACACTCTCCATTTGTCAATATACATTACTGCCGGGAAGCTGGACAGGTCTTGTACAGGGGGCCACACATACGAACAGTACGCAGGTTGGAGTAACCTACACATTGCCTACCAAACCTCCCAACTGTACAGACCTTTTGCAGAATGTACAGAGGTTAGCATCATAGTTGTGGTGTCTTTATTCCGAAATAGTGGCTGTCTGGCAAATCAATGCCAAACCACAAAAGTCTAAGGTCAGAAAATAATGATGGATTGTAGTGTCTCAGACTTCATACCCTATAGAAAAATGCATGCTAATGCAAAATCTGCTATTGTATCACCCTTCTTGGTTTGTAAGGCCAATAGTTACAATGGTCCCTATATTTAGGCCTTTGTCACCCAATTACTCATGGCTTTGTCCAGATGTCTGGCTCACATACATAGAGAGGTAGGGTGCCTAGTAGCACATCTGTGCATTCTGTCACTTACCATTGTCATACAAGGGGGGTCCACTGCCTGGCAGCCGGGGAACATATGAGGGACAGAACACAATGCCTTGCTACAGATGGCCTGCATCAGTCTCACATGGCCTACAGGCTTCTGGCAAAGGCACATGCCTCACCCATAGTGCCTTTGTAGGAATGTCTTGGGGTCCATATTACCAACATAACACAGTCAATAAAATGCAAATATAAGGCCATGCCGCTAAATGCTAGTAGCATACCTCGCAACCTCATACAGGAAGACATCTGGACAAAGCCATACATAATTATCGGATAAAGTCCCAACTAGAGGGACACATTTGAAATATTGCTCTCATAATGTTAGAAAGTTGATAAAATAACAGAGGTGTGTTTAGTAGCATGGATGTTACGAAGGGCGTGAAGTCTGAAACTCTAATGGTCTGCCATTATTCCCTGACTGCAACCCTGAGTGATTTGCAACAATCATGCTAGAAAACCACAATGTTAAGGGAAACCGATCAGGTATATGAGGCATGAATCTGGATAACCTGTGAGAATCTGTACAGTTGACAGGTATGGCCATACCAGAATATGACCTTTCAGGTAAGAAGAATACCGCACAACCAAGAGATCCCCAGCCAGTATATCACCAATGTGCTGGACCTTTTACACAGATTCATCAGTCAATCGGCTGTAGCCACCCCTACCAACTGACCGGATTGTGCAAGAATGTCTAGCCTTTCCGTCATAATATAGGTCTGTGCATCATCCATCTTGTATTTCTCTGGTAAATAACTGTGATGATCCGATTATATCTGTCAGTAGGTAATGACACAATACAGTACAGTATCAAACATTATATATGTCAGAAAATGTCTGCTAAAACAAACCCTGTAACTCAAGCAACTCAAGAGGAATAGTTACAATGCCCCCATGTTTGGCCTCATTATTTCCCCATATTGGCAGCCTATCTCCAGATATCTTGTACAAACAGGTGGCAAGGTATGACTGTAGCACACAACACAACACCCTGGACTGGAGTTCAATTATCCCTGGAATGGATTCCCACACTTACTATAGAAGGTCATACTGAGCATGCTTCTAAATTTAGAGAAGTGACACCCATGTCTGAAACATCGGACTATATATATATACATATATATATATATATATATATATATACATATATATATATATATATATATATATATATATATATATATATATATATATATATATATATATATATTGTGCAAATGTCTTTCCATACACACAGCTATGTAAACCTGTCTGCTTACACACCCATCAGACAGGATTACCCACAGCCAGCTGTAGGTGGCACATATGTAGTACATCTGCATCTGTTGTGTGTGATACACATACATATATATATATATATATATATATATATATATATATATATATATATATATATGTATGGGGAACATATTACAATATGTCAAGCATACACACACATAGACATGGGGAAGAGAGGGACAGACAGTGACAGAGTGAGACACACAGGGACACAGGGACACACACACACAGAATGCATCAACACATGGATACCCTGAATGGCATAGAGTGTTGTCCTGCTGCAGACAGTTGCATACCAGTTGTAACCCCTGGCATGTGCCAGCATGAAGATGAGATTCATTGTCTGATGGTGCTGAGGTGGGGGTTGGAATATCACATCACCTACGTGTGTGTGTGTGTGTGTGTGTGTGTGTGTGTGTGTGTGTGTGTGTGTGTGTGTATGTGTGTGTGTCTAGGTCTAAGTATTATGATGCTTTACCAACCCAGTACACTTACCATTTCCCTACTTTACAAGATCTGCTAAGGTCATTCACCTTAAAAGTACCTTTGGACTGGCTTCAGTCCTGTAAGTTCCATAGTGCAAGTGATAACTGTGTAACACTGTCATACAAATAACTAGATAGGTAGGAGTTCTATTCACAGTCCCAGCATATGTAACTGTGTGTGTGTGTGTGTGTGTGTGTGTGTGTGTAGGTTAAAGTATTTTGTGGCCTCTCTCACTCTGTACATCACCTGTTGCCATACTTTACAAGGGCTGGTGATGTTACTCACCTTAGAAGTACCTTGGGACACCCTTCAATCTATAAGCTACGTGGCATGTGCGATAAATGCATAACACTGTATTAACAATAACTAGATAGGTAGGTGTTCTAATCTTCATCCTGGCAAGTGTGTGTGTGTGTGTGTGTGTGTGTGTGTGTGTGTGTGTGTGTGTGTGTGTGTGTGTTTGTGAGTGTGTGTGTGTTTGTGTGTATGAGAACAGTATTCAGCGGGGGGTATTTAGGTGAGAACCATATCCGGTGGGGGGCAGGTTCAGAAATTTTTTGTTGTGGTCCACCCAGTACACATTCCAATGTCCATTTTACAAGGCTCACTGTTGTCATCCACTGTAGAGGTAGCTGTAGACACTTTGCAGCCCTATAAGCTCTGTGCCATGTGTAGTAACTATGTAACAGCATGGAATAAAAAGCAAGCTAGGCAGCCCTTCTCATCCTTGGATACCATTCCCCACTCAGGAATCATAGACAAACACACTCAGCTAGGCATCAACCACTATATCACTAGGTGGCTTGCAAACTGGCTCACAGATAGAACCTACGGCATGAAAGCAGCAGACTCCATGTCAGACTGCCGACCAGTCATGAGTGTAGTCCCACAGGGTTTGGTCCTGGGTACCCTTGTGTTTGGTATCCATGCCTCTGAAATCCAATCCAACATGAAGGGACTCTAGCTGACAATGTCTGCAGATGACTGCAAGGTGGGTGCTATTATTACCTCTCCATGCAATACTGACATCCTGCAGAAAGGCTTTACTGAGAACTACAACTGGTGTAAGAACCCTGGACTTTAGATCAATGCCAGATAAGGTGCCGCCATCCCCTTTGGGAACAGTATGGTTCCTATGAATCACCACATCGATGGTAGTCCACCAAACATTGAAGTTGTTACAAGAGAACTGGGAACACAGGTTGACAACGAGCTCTCTGTTGACCACCACAGTGCCACTGTGTTCAGAAAGTCCTTCTATGTGGCACATCTCATTACTAAGGGTGTAGCATCCAGGAAGTAAGAGGTCAGTGTCCCCTCTACTCTCCCCTCATTAGGCTAATCAATGAGTACAGTGGCCCATTTGGCATGTACCTCACTGGACACCTGCAACAACTGGAGAGGCTACAGCAATACCTTACAAAGGGGATCCTAGGCCTTAAACACTTGTCCTATATGGACAGACTCTGATAACTCCAACTATTCTCTGTCTCATATTGGCTACTTAGAGGTGATCTCTGCTTGACTTACAAAGCCAAGTCTGACCCAGCACTTTCAGAAATGCTACATCTAATGAACCCAATCTGTCAGCACCACATGCCCCAGAAACCTCCACCCCATTTCCACAATCAACAGAACATGCTGGAGGGACAGGTTCATAACCCAGGGATTGCCCACGCTATGGCAAAGACTTCACATACATGTCAAGCAGAGCACCTCTCTGGCCATCTTCAAGAGAAATCTGGATGAGTGGATGGGGAATAGAAATCCCATCCCGGGGATCACTCCAGTGGCTATACTTGTTAGACACACTGAAGACTATCATCAGATGGCACAATGCCAGGTTAACCCTATGGGCTAGTCTTGTAAAGTTTCCATGGCCATTCACCTAGTACACACCTATGAACCTATGAAGCTATGGATCTTAGAACTGGCAGATGTGTGTATGTGTGTGTGTGTGTGTGTGTGTGTGTGTGTGTGTGTGTGTGTGCATTAGTGTGTATAAAAGTTTTTGTGAGTGTGTAAACATGTAGGTGAAAGTAGTTTGGGGTCCTTCTCACCCAGTACACCTACTATTGGCATACTTTACAAGGGCTGGTGATGTTATTCACTTTATAGGTACCTTGGGGCACTCTTCACACTACAAGCTCTGTGGCACATGTGATAAATGCATAACACTGTATTAGCAATAACTACATAGGTAGGGGTTCTAATCTCAGTCCTGGCAAATGTTTGTGTGTGTGTGTGTGTGTGTGTGTGTGTGTGTGTGTGTGTGTGTGTGTGTGTGTGTGTGTGAGAGAGAGAGAGAGAGAGAGAGAGAGAGAACTGTATCCTATGTACGTGTTTGAGTGAGAACTATATCCATTGGGGGGGGGTTTACCTTTTTAGGCTGTGATACTTCCAGTACATGTCCCAATGTCCACTTTACAAAGCCTGTTGTCTTCATCAACCATAGAGGTATCTGTTGACTCTCTTCAGCCCAATAAGCCACGTGCCACATGCAGGAACTATGTAACAGTATAGACTGACTAACAAGATAGGCAGGGCTGCTAATCTCAGTCCTGGCAAATGTGTGTATGAGTGTATTTGTGTTTGTAAGTGTGTATAACTGTAGGTTCAACTATTTTGGGTCCATTTTCACCCAGTGAATCACCCATTGCTATACTTTACAAGGCCTGGTGATGTTGTTCACCTTGGAATTACCATGGGAAACACTTCACCCTGTAAGCTTTTTGGCGCAAGAGATACAAACATAACACTGTAGTAGCAATGACTTTGATAGGTAGAGGTTCTATTCTTAGTCCTAGAAAATGTGTTTGTGTATGTGTGTGTGTGTGTATGTGTGTGTGTGAGAACAGTTTCCTGTGTGTGTGAGTGAAAACTATATCCATTGGGTGCCTGTGGTTTACAATTTTAGGCCATGATCCTCCCAGTACACTTCCCAAGGTCCACTTTACAAAGTCCGATGTTCACAACCACCATAGAGGTATATGTGGATACTCTTCAGCCCTATAAGCCCCACACCATGTGCAACAGCTATGTAACAGTATGGAATGAATAACATGATAGGCAGGACTGCTAATGTCAGTACTGGAAATTGTGTGTGCATTGGTGTGTATAGCAGTGTTTGTGAGTGTGTAGACTTGTAGGAGACAGTCTAATGAGTCCTTCAACACCCAGTACACCCCCATTGCCACACGTCACATGGGCATGTGATGTCATTCATTTTACAGGTACCATGGAACAGTCATCACACTTTTAGTTCCATGCCACCTGCGATAACCGTATAACACTGTAGTACTACTAACTAGATGGGTAGAAGTTCCAAACCCAACAATGGTAACTGTGATCCTGTGCATGTGTGTGTGTGTGTGTGTGTGTGTGTGTGTGTGTGTGTGTGTGTGTGTGTGTGTGTGTGTGTGACTGCGTGTGTGGTAACAGTATTCTCTGTGTGTTTGGTCAACACAATATCCTCTGGGGGGTGTGGGTTTTACCAATCTAAGGTGTGTTCCACCCACTACACTTACCATTGTCCACTTAACAAGGGCTGTTGATGTCAACCACCGTAGACTTACCTGTATACACCCCTCAGCCCTATAAGCTCTGTGGCTCATGCAATAATTGTTACACAGACCTGGTAAATGTGTACATATACAGCTGTACCTTGGCTCTGACACAATCGATGTTACCACTTTTCCATACCCCTTGTTGGCAATGTCTGCAGAACCACATCCTGCTGACAAATAGACACCTAGAACACAAACAGAATACAGCATGTGACTACATTCAGTCAGCATTATTAACACCAATAATGCATCATGGCTGAAAAGGTACATAAATCTGAAGTCTACCTATTATAAATGCCAGCTGACATCTCCTTACACAGCATTACATAGCTAAACTGTACTTAATTCACCCTTTGCATCAGAACCATACTAGCATGTTCCTGCATTGGTGGTATGGATGACAGGGATGTGGCACAGGTATCATCATATGCACAGGGTGTTGTGTGGGTTTTCCAGAGGCCTAGGCTTGGCCATAAGGTTGACATCATGTGTGTGTGTTTGGAGGGGTGTTCTATGAATGGGCCATGCAGTGGTGGTGTGTGTGTGAGTCTGGAGGTGACCTAGCCATGATGGCAATGTGTGTGTGTTTGTATGCACACAGTCACGCCATGTGGCTGTCCTACACAGGGGTATGTTGGACAGCTGTGGACCGTACATGGCAGGGTGTACATTTCACCATCTCTGGCCATGGACATGTGAACTAGTCCTGCCAGGGGTCCCACTGGCACCACCAGGCCCAAGGTGAAATGCAGTACTACTCCCTGATGGTGACTGCTGTCTGCTGGATCTGTGTCCCTGATAGGACCAGCCAGGACCACATGCCCATGGCCTGCTCCATTGTGGTGTGGACAGCACCCACCCACTGGTACTACTGGTGGGACTGCCACTACAGGAGTGTGAAGGTTCACAGCCACGTAGACTCTCAGCTAATCTTGGTGCTGACCTACATCCAGGTGGCCAAAGCCCATCTCCCACCACACGCTGCAGCACAGACATTCCACGGTCGAGGATTGCCAAGATCTCACCCGATCATCTATTCATGTCCTCAGTATTTTAATGTGTGGACTCAACAAGGTCATGTATGTCATCACGTAAGCCAGGAAGAGTTGCATCCAAGACCCTGAGTATTTGTCTGGCGTTGCATTCATGATGTGCCTGTGCATCCATGACAGCGTGAAGCATGCATCTGGTGACACCTGTTGTGGCACTTGTGACAGCGACTCGATGGGCAGATGTCTTCCTTCAAGCACCCCTGTCCATCTGCCTGTGTGGGACCTCACCTGGACTCTGGCTATGGCTAGTGTCTACACTCACATTTGCCATAGTCACCACACTAGCCTGTTCCATGCCATCACCCGCCAACTTTCCATTATCTGTGGCTGCTGGAGACTTGCTGTGTGTGGGCATGGTGACTGTGTGCAGGGGGAATTGTAGATGACTGTGGGATGCCAACCAATTGCACAGATTCAGCCCCTGACAAACCCATCTGTGCCTCACTTGGACCGCCATCATGGTCAGAGTCTGCAGAGACACTGATATCAGATTCTGAGCGGGAGGGACCACAACCACCATGTCCACCTGTGATGGAAAAACAACATATGTAAAGTTAATACCTGCACTATAAGGTTTGCTGATACACACACACACACACACACATACATACACACACACACACACACACACACACACACACACACACACAAGCGTGCGTGCACTTGCATACACACACACACACACACACACACACACACACACACACACACACACACACACACACACACACACACATGAATGCATGGACACATGGACAGACACACAGACACATACAGTTGAGGTGGCACAAAGGTATTGCACAGACTTCACAAAAGCCAATTGGTGACATTCATGACACACAGTAAGACCACAACATGCACACTCTGGACAGGCCCTCGACATCACGCAGTGCAGCCCTTTCCACTTAATGTTACTACAAATATGCATTTCTGGGATAAGTGAATAGTGTTAGTAGGTGATGGGCCTCCACCTAGCACACACTGCACCCATGTACACATTATTTCTGTTCACCTGTATAGCAGAGTGGCAACCCCTACAAAACATACCTCTCAACTGTACAGAGTTACCTTGAATGTCTAGATGTGTGGCTTATATTTTTGGTATGTTCCTCATAAATCCTGTGTTTGTCTGATACATTACTGGGATGATCTGTGGATTGGCATCACTAATTGATGACATAAAATGAGTTGCAGATTTCATACCTGCAGTAAATGTATGTTAAAACAAATCTAGTTACTCTAACAACTTTCTAAGCTTACAGTGGATATAATAAGTATACACACCCCTGTAAAAATGCTAGGTTTTTGTGATATATAACATGAGACCACAGAAATCATGTCATAACATTTAATGTGAACTATAACCTGTGTAATCCAATTGAAGAACATACACATCAGTTAGTAGTAACATATAGTAAATGAAATACGTACAATAGGCTGGTTGCATGAGTGTGCACACCCTTAAACTAATACTTTGTTAAAGCACCTTTTGATATAATTAAAGTATTCAGTCTTCTTTGGAAGGTGTCTATCAGCATGGCACATCCTGACTTGGCAATATTTGCACACTCTCCCTTGCAAAAGCCCTCCAACTCTGTCAGATTGCGAGGGCATCTCTTATGCACACCCCTCTTCAGGTCACCCCACAGATTTTCTATTGGATGTAGGTGTGGGCTCCAGCTGGGCCAGTTCAGAACATTGAATGTCTTCTGGTGAAGCCATTCTTTTGTTGATTTGGATGTATGATTTGGGTCAATGTTGTGTGGAATGGTGGAATTCCTCTCCATCTATAGATATCCAGCAGACAACTGAACAATTTGGGTCAACATGGACTGGTACTTGGAACTGTTCATAATCCTCTCTAGCTTGGCTAAAGCCCAAGTTCCAGCTTAGGAACAGCAACTCCAGAGCAGGACACTGCAATCGCCATGTTTCACTATGGGGATGGTGTTCTTTGGTGATGCGCAGTGGTGTTATTATTGTGCCAAAAAATCCTTTTGAAATTGTGGCCAGAAAGTTAAACCTTGGTCCAATTAGACCATAACACATTTTCCCACATGCTTTGGGGAGACATTATGTTTTGTATTTCAGAATTTAGAGAGGCCTGTATGTTGTTCGGTGAGAGAAAATGCTTCCATCTTCCAACTCTACCCCATAGGCAAGACATATGGAGAATACAGGGGATTTTTGTCACATGTAGTGCACAACCAGTACTTGCCAGAGATTCCAGCAACTCCTTTAGTGTTGCTATAGGTCTCCTGGCAGGCTCCATGACCAGTTTTGGTCTTGTCTTCTCATCAAATTTTGAGAGATGTCCACTTCTTCATAATGTCACTGTTGTCCCATATTTTCTCCACCTTTTGATGGCTGTCTTCACCATGTTCCCTTGTATATGCAATGCTGTGGAAATGTTTTTGTACCCTTCTATGGGCTGACACTCTTCCACAATGTGATCCCTTTGAAGCTTTGTAAGCTCTCTGTGAACCATGGCTATTGCTGTAGCAGGCAAGTGAGTAAATGTCTGGCAAAGCCTAGTAGGACAACTGACCATTAATTGTTGTTAATCAAAGAGCCTCTGTAATTGATGGCAGGTATGTACCCAAGAAGACATAATGTTGTAATTAAATCAAAAGCTGCTTCAACAAAGTATTAGCTTTAGGCTGTCCCATACTTGTTCCCCTAACATATTGTTTGTTTATTAATTACATTGCATAGGTTGTAGGTCACATTAAAGGTGGGAAGAGTTGTGAAATGTTTTATTGTGGTCTCATTTTTGTATGTTATAAATACCTGGCATTTTAACAGGGGTGTGTACACTTTTTATATGTACTGTATAAGACTACTTTTCAAATATGTCCCTAGCTTTGTCCCTTTGTCCCCCGATTTTGTCAGTCTTTGTCCAGATTTCTTTCACTGACAGGCTGTGAGTTATGCTATGGATATTTTACACCTCCTGCAAGTAGGCCCCTGTGATGACCACTCTGATGCAATACAGTTAACCCCACCACAAATGAACATGCACATAGCACAATATGGCTAAGAATAACAGTTGTGTGTATGGTAAAATGCATGACCTTAACATACCTGGGGTATTGGTGAGCCACAACAGGACAAAACTATACTCACCAGCTTCAGGCTGCTGTCCCACATCCAAACCAGAGGTACCTATGTAGTTCTGGGGGAGAGGTATTGTCAGCAGACTCACATGTGGCATTGTTACAAGATGAATGGTACTTTTCTGTAAATGTATAGTACAAGCTCTGATACTACACAATTTGCTGTCCTCCACCATAGATGTGCACTTGTGTGCATTACAAAATCCCACCCACAAATGCAGTTTGACCTGACATATGCATCTAGATACTCTACAGTTGCCAGTAAGACTGCTGCATTATTAGATTGATGAGCACAGGGGCCTTACCTGGACTGTCCTTGCCTGTTGTCTGGGTGCCACCCACCTCCACAACTTGTGTGCGTTGGCTTTGCTGGCATGTGGTGGCTGCCCCAATGTTGGCAAGGAGCTCCTCCATTGGTGTGAGGCCTGTACAGGAGGACCCCCACCTGTGGCGGAACGGTCCCTGGCCACGCCTGATGCCTGACCTGATGGCATGTGCATCCATGGTGGCCTAAGTTGTTTACTCTGTGGACAAGCTCATCCCACAGGGTGGTCAACTCCTACAGATTCTGTTGGCCATGGCCAAGAATCACCCCATGGTGGTTGATTATCATCTCGGTGATGACCGCAGTTTCAGCTGCAGTGTATGCTGGCTGCCTTGCACACTGCATGTCACCTGGAAGACATAAACAGGGAAACACATCACAGGACCTCATACATTGGTCAACATTATTTACATAACCTGCACATCAACAATGCCTAGCATTAGCCACTACTTACTACCACATCATACCCCTGTCATCTATCAGCACAGTATGAGCGTGCATTGCACTCCTGATACTGATGTGTCATTTTCCCCCCAATGAGAGCCAGTAAATTGCATAATCCACCATTAAGCATTCACGTTTGTGTAGGTGGATAACAGTGTCCATCTTCCTTGTAGATGGGATGTCAGTGGTGCTCAGGCTTTGCTTGTGTACAGTGTGTAATGGAGCTGGGAGCATATGACTGTGTTCAAGTAGGATGCAGGCAGGGATGTTATCAGCTCCCATGGAGACTTACATTTGTTGCCTTTGATTAGGCATTATGGACCTGCTCCCTGATAATGAGGGGAGGGGTGCGGGTGCTGTGCATATCCACCTATACTGAGGGTGGGATGGGAGGGTGATGTTTCCCCTTAACCTGTCTGCAGCAGGTTGGCTATAGCTATGCTGTGTGCGTATGTGGTGTGATTGACCACCAGTACAGGGTGGGTTGGGTCATTGCCTCTGAAATTGAAGACGTGTGAAGACAGCCTAGCGATTGGTCTTGGTTGGTATGCCCACTATGTACTTATAGTAAGCCTTACAGTAATTTACCTGTGACCTCATCTGCTTGTTCAAACAGAGAGTGACTTGCTTCCAAGTTGGTGCTTGCTCCTACTTGGCCATGTACAGGCAATATAGCAACCGAGTATGTGGTTTGTGCATTGCTGCTGTCCACCAAAGGGGATTGTTGTACCTTGGTGGAGGCAGGTTTTATGAGTCAGCTATTTCTGAGTCCATACAGCTATGTAGGTTCTCATATAGCTGTTTGTAGTGGGCATGGATACAAGGTTATAACACAGTTGGGCAACTCTTCATTTTCAACCTGACAATCATACTTACTCTAGTACCCATGTCTGTGTCAGGGCAATGTAACAACCTGTAGCTGTAGAAATGTATGTCTGTTGAATGCACACAAACTAAGATTACACACATATACAATATGTGCAGCTTAATTACCTGACAGTTTGCATCTCATGTCTGTTGTTTTGAGGTTTCCAGCTACACCTACTCATACATACATGTGCACAGGTAACACCTGATATACATTTCTGTTCTATGTCAGTAAGACACATGTATTTACACTTTTGCTGCTGAGTCATACTCTCAACCTGTTAGAACAGGACATCTGGAGGATGACACACATACATGGGGGGCAAAGGCCCAAAATTAGTGACACTTTATCAAAACTGCCGTAACACACTTAAGTCAGTTGATAGCACACAGAAATACCTGGAGGATGTCCGACACTCAATATGTATGCTATCATGTTCTAATGTCAGTCTTCATAGATTTGCCAGTGATTTTCCAGATATAACACAACTCTATGAGTAAATGACTACAAATATGAGGCACATATATGGTCAGTGTGCATAACACTGGACAGTTGAATGGTATAAGCTCAGTATATCACATGCAGTTCAACAGACACATACCCTGTATAGGTCTCTTAGATTTGTGAGACAAACATGTGTATCATAGTTGTATTCACAAGTAACATATGGATATTTACGACATCCAACTACCTGGCCTAGCAGTGTCACAGTCAGTATTGTTCAACATACACTCCAGTAGTAGTCATATATGAGCTGTCCTTTCCTGGGGTCACTCAGGGGCCTGAGCTGTGATCTATGTCACTGCAGACAGACTCAGATGCTATGTCCATAGGTGCTGATCAGCAGTATATCAGTACAACAAGTCTTTTTGAGACATATTTGTTTAACATCCTACTTCCCATTATTGCATAACCCCTACTTCATTCCACTACATGCTTACTTGTTTGACATACTTTTTTTTCCAAGTATTGTTGGTTTCTGTTTCTGTTCTCTTTGTGTTTCTGTTTCTGTCTCTTTCACACTCTCTTTTTCTCTCTCTGTCTACGCATGTAGAGATATAGATCTGATTTGCATAGCTAGGAGCTTGCCTTTTGTAGTTAATGCTCATGAGCAGGTGATGGCCTGTGCACCAATTGGTGTCCCCCACTTGCTAACAGCATGCAGAACATCTGCATTGTTATTCCTATAGCCAATGGCATGGCCACACACTCCTATAATTCAGTACTTCATGTGGGCATTGCCCCTTTTCCTTGCCTGTGAGGTGGACATCATGGAGGTGTGTGGACAACAGCATCAGAGTGGGTAGTTGGTAATACCTGCTACAACAAGAAATGTGGAGACAGCCCAACAGAATGGGAGAGAAGGTTCCAGACTTAGGGACAGAATGTAAGTATTGCTGGTATACAGTTGTACTGATGCTAGTTTAACAGAGTTTGTGTGGACATGGATTTTCGGCATGATTTTAACTCTAACAGTGTTATGTGGTTGACATAGCTCTCAACTGCAGGGCTATTAGCAGAATGGCCAGATGTTCGACTCTTATGTTTGGTCTGTTCCTCAGACAGGTTTGCCCTTGGCAAAGCAGTAGCATACTCTGGGTATTGCAATCAGTAAATGCTAAAATCCATTTGTGGTTCTGCCTTCATATCCCTCAGAAAAGATATGTTAAAACAAACCCTGCAACCAAGGGCGCCCGCAGGCAGGTGCAAGGGGGTGCACTTGCACCCCCCTGGAATCGGCTAGATAATTTCAAAAAAAGTTTTTTTTTTTTTTTTTTTTTTTTTTTAGTGCGTTCTTCTTTAAGAAGAAAGAAGTCCGTGCTAATAGTCAAGTCGCGGGCGTGCTGACATCATCGCTCTCCTTTAGAAGTTGGTGAGCGGGAACTCGCACAGATGGATTTACGAGCAGGACCTGAAACGCAATAGCAACTGGGAGTACAGATGGGTTTACAAGCGGGATCCGAAACGGAATAGCAAGCGGGAGTAAACGGACAGAACACTTTCAGGTAAGCGGGATCTGAAATGGAATAGCAAGCGGGAGTAAACAGACGGAACACTTTCAGGTGTGTGTGTGTGTGCGCTCGTGTTTGTGTGTAGAAGTTTTTATCCCTTTTGTTTGAATCTTTAATGAAGAAATAGACTGTTTCACTTGTATGAGTCAGTCTCAAAATTGTACGTTATGAAACTTCAATCCTCATACACACGCAGAAGTTGCAGGTTAAAAAGGCATTCACAGTATACCTTAGTAGTTGAGTCTCCCATTTTTTTCTTTTGGTAACCAGGTAGATCCCATGAGGCTTATGGCCTGTCTTCAGATTACTCCCAAGATTGAATTTGTACTGACTAGGAAAATGTAGTCAAAATGCCAAAGTGATTTCCTCAGTGTTCCAGGAGAGGTATATATAACTACGCTTCCCTCCTGAATAGGAAATCTTGTGGAAATAGCAATGGCAGATGATTTTTGATGAGCAGCATTCGTATGACTTAAGTTGTAACAGACAACACACTATTGACACTAGATGACCTGATGGACTCACTAGCAGATATCTAGGACTCAAAAAAGTTCATAGAAGGAGAGCCAGAGAAATTGGAAAAGACACAGCTGGTGTTACAAATCAAACCTGTGGACTTTAATGATATAGAGATAACTAAAGGGAAAAAAATGAGATACAAAAGGAACAGTTTTTTTTTTATTCAAACTGAAGATTGGTGTGTGTGTGTGTAATGCCCCAGGTGTACATGGTGGTGGGTAGAGAATAAGGCTTGAACCCTGTACCTTGGGCTCAAGTGGCAAGAGCCTGAATTCCCTACCCACCACCATCTGTAAAAATGTTGCAGGATTTTCCCTCATACTTTTTCTGTTCCTCAAAATCTGTGGTTTCTGCATTTGTGTCCTTGTTGCCTGACAGCTACATGTTCTCTGGTTTTATTCTTGGCTGTCTGGAGTTTTTCTCCCTGTGCCTCTGCTAAAAATTAGCTTTTTTTTTTCAAAGTCAGACTTTCCTGGTTAACAAAAGTTAAAAAAAATGGACACACTTCAATATCAGACTTCATATTCTTCAGAAAGTGCATGGTAACAAAAGCTTTTATTCTAGCTTATTCTAGCAATTTTCTAAGTGTACAAGATGGATATTTGAAATGCATCCTTGTGTTTGGGACTGTATTCCCCCCATTATTGGCTTCGTCCAGGTTTTTTGCTAGGGTTGAGAGTTATGGTAAGAACTGAATTCACTGAATATGTTTGGGGGCTGTATTCACCCAGTATTGGCTTTGTTTAGGTATTTATTGGCTTCATCCAGGTTTTTTGCTAATGTTGAGAGCTATGGTAAGAACTGATTTCACTGAATATGTTTGGGGGCTATATTCTCCCATTACTGGCTTTGTCCGGGTGTTATTTGCTAAGAGGTTGAGAGCTATGGTGAGAACTGAATTCACTGAATGTTTGGTGGTTGTAGTCACCCATTGTTGGCTTTGTTCAGGTATTTTGTGCTAAGAGGTTGACAGCTGTGCTATGGTGAGAACTGAATTCACTAAATGGTAGCTATTTAAGTTTCAGTCTTCCTCTTTCACAAAACAGTTGATTTGGCGTAGTGGTATGTTGCTCTGACTGTTTTGCACAGGGTCCCCTGGGTTCAAGACGTGGCAGTGAAATGTATGGTGGTAACGCAGCATTTTATTCTAGCAACTTTCAAACATTATACAAGCAATGTTTAAAATGTGTCCCTGGTTTTGGCCTTTTGTATCCCCACCCCAATAAATTTTGGCTTTTTCAAGATTTCTTGTGCTGAAAAGTTCAGAGATACAGCTGAGTGTCGAGTAGATTTTACAAGGAGCTGAGAGCTGCAGGGGAGCAAAAGTTTAGTGCTGCTTATGTTTAGTCTGCTTGCATTGTTAATAGCACAACAGATAGTGTACTTGCTTTAGATGCTGAAGGCTGTGGGTTCTACTCCCACAGTAGGTAAATGCATTGCTGATGCTGTATTGTGTTGTAAAGGGGTGGATGCTGCAGTCTTTTGGCAAAGATACCTAGTAACTATGAACCTGACAGTTTGCTATCCATTCCCTATTGCGGTATTACTAGCTTTTCATTTTTTATTGCATGCAACAAAAGCAATTTATTCTTCAAGGGTAACAGGCACTTTTGTAGATTAAACAATGACATATAAAGTGTTTGCTAGAGCAACCTCTTTATTAGTTACAAATTTTTTCAATGTGGAGTTTACTACTTCAGAGATTGTGTATATTTTTACTGATACTGGTGGACTTGAGTAGACTTTTTATGATGGAAATGCTCTGAATTGGGCAGTTTTGTCATTGGTGGATGCTTTTGTTTCATTGTATACTGGAAAAATGTTCAAAACAATAAATTTAAAATGCCCTCTAACAACTGTACTGTATTGTACTAGGAATATAATGTAATACAGTCAGGAAGGTGTATCAAAGAGCACGTGTATGTTATGTTCGAGGGGCCTATGATTTTGAAGACAGCCCAGAGTTAATATTTGCCATTGGCAAAATGTATTTTCTCTGAAAGTGGGTTTCAGTGCTGTTTCAATGCATGTGAGTTTCAAGAGCAGAGAAGTTTTAATGTTAGTCTATTTTCATTGTGAGACTGCATTGCTTTAATAGATATGTGTTAGGGTCTGTGCTGTAAAATGCAAAATAAAACTTTCAAATGAAATCCTAAATCATCGCAGAAGTAAAGCAGTATGCACATTAGTGTTTATGATAAATGGGGCAAAATAACCAAGGAATGGGACATTGGAATGGCTGCAGGGGGGAGGCGCCATTTGACCATGATTTTGTGAGGGGGATGCTAGCAAATTCAGACAGCCCTGGTTGAACTATACCTCTTAGTTGTCCATATCTTTGCAGAATGAATATATATTCGCTGCTTATTTTTGGTTTGTTCCTCAAATTTGTGGTTTTCTAACAAATCATTTAGGAATGAAGCCATTAAATGACAGACATTGAGTTTCAGATGTCATAACCTTCAGAAAAATGCATGCTAATGCAAGACTGTCTTTAAGTTTATACAAGAGCAATTTTTAGTAGTGTTTGTATGCTCCCCAATATATTTGGCCTTGTTCAGATTACCTGCATTAAGAGGTTGAGAGGTACGTGCAAATCACTTTGTAGATTAGGAATATCCAAACATCTCAATTGTCCCCAATTCTGGCTCAAAATGTTGCTCTCCCCTAATAATCCCTCCTCCAAAATTTGGAAGAAAATGTGGAGGGTTTACAATTATATATAACTGTAATGATCACTTATAGATTACCTTTATTTCAGAAATGCATGTGGATGCTCTTTGTTAGCTGCTTCAAGTTAATTGTTAATATTAAAAAGGTGTCCCTTTTTTGGCAGGTATTTTTGCATCACATTTTGGTCCGTTTTTCATAAAATTGTGGTTTTCTGGCAAATTAGTGGCAAGTCATTAAAGACTGAAGTTAGAAAATAATGGCAGACATTTGAGTTTCAGATTTCATACCCTTCAGAAATTTTGTACTAATGCAAGATCTACCTGTTCTATTTAAGTTATAAGAACAATATTTAAAAAATTGGCCTTATTTTTGGGCTTGTGTCCCACTTCTAGTTCTATGTATGGCTTTGTCCAGATTTCTTGCTCTGAAGTTGAGAGGTATGAGTGTCAGATCCATCACTGTCAGCCAGAGACATTTCAAATTGTGACATACTTATTGCACCCCACTCCCCATTGTAGTGGCTCTGGATGTGTCCATGGAAGGCAAGGAGCAGTTATGCAGTGTAAGTGTGCAGAGTATTCCCCCATCCAAAGTAGATCACAAATACGACCGTGGCTTTTCATCTGTCCTTGATTTTGCAAAATGTTTTGGTTTTCTATCAGATTTTTGTACTGTTGATTTATGCCTCTTATTCAGGAACTGTATGCTGTCACAGTGCCCTGTTGCTCTGTTTAAGTAGCCATGGTTTAATGAACATCAGGTAAGCTTGTCGGAGATTGTAAGATGCAAGTAAGCTTTAGTAAGCTTGTCGGACATTGTAAGATGCAAGTAAGCTTTAGTAAGTATATTGTTAAAGAATTACCAGCATTGAAAGCCTTTTCGTTGTTGCCATGCAGAGAATATTTACATGACTAGATAATGTATAAGCCTTGGGTATTGAAATGCATATGACAGTATTTTATTTATTTATTTGCAGTTGGTTTGCCAGGATAGTCCATTGGGCCAAATGAACCCATTTTCAATTGAGTCCTGGGGAGAAAAGCTCCAAAACCAAGTAGGTTATTAATAGATATACAAATTATACAATTACACAGAAGTTAATCATACAAGAAATAACAATTTGCAAATAATACAACAAAAACTAGAGTGAGTACAATCTAGTGATGAAATTAATAGGTAATACAGACTAAAGGGAAATTTAGCACAAAAGCACTGAGAAATAACATATTTGGAAGCATTTCATGACAATACTGAGGAATAATAACATATTAGGAAGCAATGCACAAAAGTACTGAGAAGCAATAATGTATTAGGGAAGCAATACTTGGGAAGTGTGGCCTAGTATATTCTTTCCGATTATTGTAGGAATAATATGTATGAGTTAGGGTGGGTAATTAGGAAAGTTGCAGGAGGAAACAGAGGAAGAAAGAAGATGGAGTTTGCAAGTGTTAGTTATGTGGGGTGGGAGCAAGAGCATTTCCATTGGGATACTAGATGTGAATGAAGAGATCTTTTAAATATAAAATGGTTGGGGGTGGTGCGAATGGAAGGTGGTAGGGAGTTCCAAAGGCATGCAAGGCCATAAGACAGAAGATTTTTGCCTGGGGGATGAGTTGGTTTATATACTTCTAATAGATTTTGATTGTTGGACCTTAATACTCCAGCAGGAAGGTGCATTTTAAAGGCTGATGAAAGGGAGGGACAAAGGGAGGGGTTGAAAATGAGCTTATGTGCAAGATTTAGTTGAGTATATGTGAGATAACTGGGTAGCTCTAGCCATTTTAGTTTTTGGAGAGTGGAACAGTGGTGGGTGGAGGACTTGTGGTTGGCAGCGAACTTGGCAAGTTTGTTGTAGCAAGAGGAAAGTTGTGTTTTTAGAGAGGTCTGTAGATTAGTTAGGAGTGGAGCTCCATAGAGAAGGGAGGGGATAAGAAATGAGGTAGAGAGGGTGATTTTGGTAGCAAGTGTAAGGTAATGATTTTGTCGGTAAAGCATACCTAGTTTTTGTTGGGTTTTCTTGATATTTAACTGTAGGTGGGAGTTGAATTTGAGCTGGTTATCAATTTGGACCCCAAGTAACTTGGTCTCGGACACCAGTTCCAGGGGTAGATTATTTTGTCTAGAGATGTGGAATGTGTTTATATTGAAAGAAGATGCCTTAGAGGGGGTGAATAACATTAATTTGGTTTTAGAGGCATTGAGTGCTAGGTGATTCCTTTTCATCCATTGCTCAGTTGTTGTAAAAGCATCTCGAGTCAGTTTTAGGAGTGAGGGGATAGAAGTGGCAGCGCAGATAATAGCAGAATCATCGGCATATTGGATGATGTCTGAGAATGGGATAGAGTTGCAGAAATCATTTATAAATATATTGAAGAGAAGGGGACCCAGTATAGAGCCCTGGGGTACCCCAGTAGGAGTATTTAGAAATTAGGAGGTGGCCTTTTTCCATTTGACTGCTTGAGATCTGTTAGATAAGTAGCTGGAGAACCAGTTCAAGGAGGAGGGAGATAGGTAAAGTTTAGTTAGTAGCAGGCTGTGAGAGAGTGTCAAAGGCCTTAGAGAGGTCGAGTAGTAGGGTAGAAACAATTTGGCCAGAGTCGCAGGCTTTATTTACAGTTTCAAGGAAGGAGAGTAGGGCGGTCATAGTGCTATGATGTGGTCTGAATCCATGTTGTGTGGGAGTTAGTAGGTGATTATCTAAGAGATGTAGAAGGAGTTGTAGTTGGATACACTTTTCTAGGAGTTTAGAGATGGGGGACAGAATAGCGATGGGGCAGAAATTAGTAACATTGTTGTTGTTGCCACCTTTATGTAGAGGTATGATAAAGGCCCTTTTCCAGACTTGGGGTACTATACATTCTTGGATAGAGCGGTTGATTAAAATGCTAATAGGGTAGCGATTGCTTCAGCAGCTTTGCTAAGAAAGTAAGAAGGGATGTTATCAGGAGCATTGGTGCATGGCTTCAGTTTCATAAGGAGTTTCTTTATAGTAGAAGTGGGTATAGGTTTAAATGAGAAAAAGGAGTGTGAAGAGGGAGAATTAGGGGCAGATGAAGCTGAAGTAGTAGGAGAAGGAGGAGTGGAGGGATGGGAGTTAGTAGATGGGAATGAGGAAGTAGTAGCAGAGTAGGGTAGAGAGATGGTTGGGGATGGTAAGGGAGTTTTGGAGAATGTAGTGGTGTTAGAGAAAGATGACGTTAATTTGGAAATGGATTCAATGAAAAGAGTTAAATTGGGTAGCCAAGTCTTGGTCAGGAGCGTTTGGGTCTGGGGTAGGGGTATCTGGTTTGCTGGGGTTAAGTAGAGTAGAGATACCTTTCCAAAATTTCTGAGGGTTTGATTTTATTATTGTTTTGAAGTGTGGAAAAGTAGTTTTGTCGGTCGAAGATTATGAGCTTTTTTACCTTATTTCAAAGTATTTTATATTCATTGTAATAAAAGGACAGGATTACAGTATTTTCAGAAGCTCATTACATTTTATTGCAGACCAGTGTCTTATAGCAGTGTCTGTGTGTTAGTACACTTGTAGTTGGGTGGCTTTAATGGTATATGGTAAATAAGCATTGCTACCTTACTTAAAAGCCAAGCCCTGCAACAACTAGCTCCACACTGAAGTCAAAACACAATAGCTCTGGTGGGTAAATGTACTCTGTAGTAATCAAAAAAGGCAAGTGTTTAAAATAACTACAGCTTATGTGCAAACACAATAGGTAGTGATGAAACAATGCTCTGCTAAAAATGCTTTAATGCTCCACATTGCTGAGCTGCAGATCAGTTATCAATGGCTACCAGGATTTCACCCACTTCAGCTCAAGCACGGTGCCATTCAGTGCAACCTTCCCAGAACTAATTCAAGTCTGACCAGAATTATTTGGTGTGTGTATAAGAGGGAAGTAACATACCCCTCAGCTGTCCAGATTTTTGCCCCATATTCCTCCTAAAAAGGATTGAAGTTGCTAAATGAGACATTTCAGTTTTAGATGTCATGTCATTTTAGAAAAATGCATGCTAACAAATCCTGTTACTCTTGCAATTTTCTAAGTTTCTGAGAGCCATATTTATAATCTGTCCCTATTTATTTTAGGCTTTGTCCAGATTTCTTGCACTAAGGTTGAGACCTTGAGGGGTGTGGTATGTTTGTGAGAGAAAGTGAAATGCCCAAGTTAGAGTTAGCAGGTGGAATTTTCAAGTGCATTTTCAAGGAACTGTGAGTTTTAAGGGAAGCTAAGTTCACTGCTGCTCATGCCAAGTCTATTTACAATGTGCAACTGTTTTGTTTAGCAAGTGGTATCTCTATTGTGGTATAAAGTTTTAAAGCTATGTTAGTAGCACCACAAGTAGAATACTTGCATCTTAATGTAAAGGCTTGAGGTTCTATTCCTACAGCATATACATTTGTATGCTGCAGTCCTCAGGATGTCCTCCTTTGGATGAGATGCCTAATAACTATGAACCTGTTTTTCAGCTTGTCATCCATTTTCTATTGCAATATACCAGCTTACCATTTTTTTAATTTAACATAGGCAATTTATTCTTTGACGCAGCAGGCACTGAATTTGTAGATGAAACACTGAAATATACAGTTGTTTTCTAGCAACAACATCTTCATTAGTTTCAGATATCTTTAATGTGGAATTATTCAGATTACTTTTACTTCAGCAGAGACACTCAAGTGTTGCTGTATAATACAAGGGATATAATTCAATTATATATTATAATTAATACAATCAGGTAAATCAAATAACTTTTGCATGGCCCTAACGGTGTGCAAGGAGCCTATTGTTGAAAACAGTTCAAAGGTAAATAACCTGCCACTGGCCAGATGCATTTTCTTTGAATGTGGGTTTCAATGCTGTTTCATTGAATGTGAGTTTCAAAAGTAGAGAAGCTTTAATGCCAAGTCTGTTTTCATTGTAAGACTATTGCTTTGTTTAGGTTTAGTAAATGTCTCAGTGTTTGGGCTATAATGTTTGAAATAAAAGTTGTAAATTAAATCCAACTGCCTGTAATCATTGTAGAACTAAAGCATAAAACAGTATGCACACAGATTTGAACAGTGTCTACAGTAAATGGGGAGAAATAGCCAAGTAATGGGACACTGGAATGGCTGTGTGGGCGGGGCTTGGGGTGGGGGGACTTGGGCGGGGCTGTGTTGGCAGGGGGCGGGGTGAGCTATGTGGGTGGGGCTCTGGGTTTGCACCCCCCTGCAAAAAATCCTGCGGGCTCCCTTGCCTGCAACACTAGTAACTTTTTCAGTTTATAACAGTGACATTTCACATATGCCCCTGTTTTTGGGCCTCTGTCCCCCAATTATGTCAGCCAATAAACTAATGGAAAAACAAGCCCAAAGAAACTGAAACCAAAACCGAAGCTTGTTGGTGAAATCCAAATGAAGGTCAGAAACTCGAACAAAGTGCTTTGTTCAATACAAGCAATGTTTATTCAATACAAGCAATATTACTTGTATTGAATAAACATTACTTGTATTGAACATAGCACTTTGTTCGAGTTTCTGACCTTCATTTGGATTTCCCCAACAAGCTCCAATTATGTCAGGCTTTGTCCAGATGTCATGCAGTAAGAAGTTGATAGTTATGGTATGCCATTATTTAGTGTCTTCATTCCTGATATCATCCCAGCGATGTAGCACAATGCCAGACATGTTATGAGGGAGAGGCCATATATATGAGTACAAAGCCTGGACATTCTGTGGGAATCTCTACAGTTGAGAGGTCTGTGTATGTTTGGTGATTGTTAACAGACTATCAGGATTGTGTAGCAGTGTAGTGTGTAAATGTTAGTTGGTCTGTGTAGGGGGGTAGATGTAAGTGTCATGTCCCTATGCATGCAGATCCAGTTTCTGGTGGTCTATTGGCTTTATATGTTAGTAGGGGCAGACTGAGACATGTCTCATAACACCTCAGGATTCCTACTACACTGTGACTTGGGGCACTATATGTAGGGGTAGTGTGTGAGTGGCAAACAGGATATTATTATTCACACAGTTGTTATATTCTAGTGTTCATTTGGCTTAGCAGTATGTCACTGTGACTGGTGAAATTGGTTGTATGTATGCACTTTCACACCAGTGTCTGTTTTTCACTACTGTTACATCCCTATAGTACCTGATATATTTGCAAGTGCATGTGTGATTCCCCATAGCTGATTTGGGGGCAGTGTTGTGTCAGTCTGACTCTAATTTGGACAATGCTTGGTGACATGCTTAGCAGCTCAGTGTCGTTTCCCTAATGTCATGTCATGTCCAGATATGCTTAGGATGTCCAGTTGTCTGGTTCATATCTTTGGTTTCCTCCCCATAAGTGCTGTGTACTCCTGATAAATCAGTGGGAAGATGTGATGATTTAAGTCACTAACTAATGAGAAGCAACTGAGTCTTGCACTTGTGCTATTTGAGTCAATATATGTTAGAACAGACGGTGTTACTGCAGCAACTGTCTCAGCTTATCTACTCAAGTATTTCAGATATGTCTCTATTTTCATAGCTTTCTCACCCAACTTTGTCAGGCTTGATCCAGACTTGTTGCACTAAGGGATTCTGAGCATACCTGTCAACTGACTGGATTGTTTCAGAATGTCCAGTTATTGCTCATATATTTGGTCTGTTCCACAAATTGTATTTTTCTGGTAAATCACTGTGATGATCTGAGGATTTCTGTCAGTAAATGATGACATACATTTCAGTGTCAGACCTAATATCCTTCAAAAATGTATGCTGAAGCAAACCCTGTTACTCTAGCAACTTTCTACATTTTTAATGGCAATATTCGAAATATGTCCCTACTTTTGGCCCATTACATCCCATTTTGACAGCCTTTGCCCAGGTGTCTTGCACTAAGAGGTTGAAATGTATGGTTCTGAGGTATGACTGCACTACATGTTATGTATGTATGTATGCATATATATATTTTTTAATGTTTCATATATGTGTATCTCCATACATATATATCTGTATATGTATATATACAAAGCCTGAATGATTCCACAGAGCTTTTTCCCTACTGTTGAGTGACTCTACTGCATGATATGTTTGAAAAAGCATCAGAAAGTTCTATAACTCAAATGGTGTAGTGGTACATTGCTCTAACTGTAATGTACATGGTCCTGGGTTTGAGACTTGGCAGGGCTGATTTTTTGTTGCTAGGCAGAACACTGCCTGATGGAGACAGTGATTAAAGCAGATTTAAGTGGCTTTAAGTGGGTTTGCATGGGTTTGTGTGATGCTAAGTGATGCCAGTATATGATTAACCATACAGATGCTTAATCCATTTTGGCTTCACTTAGCACCATGCAGACTCACTTACTCCTGCTTACTCCCGCTTACACCCACACTAATTCCTTTAAAAGGAAAGAAAAAGGGGTTATAGGAAAGTGGTGAAAAAGGGGCACGCAAAGGGTAAAACAATATGAAAGGTAGCTAGGGATGTGCAGGATGGGTGTAGGGAATGCCCATAGCTGTCCTTTTCTTATACAGTAACAGCTGTGCATTTCTACAGTGTTTGGAGGTGAATTTGGACACTCAAACCCCAGAGAGAGGGGTGAGGATAACAGAAATGTGTTGTCAAGCCAACTAGAATTGATTGCATGTGTCCAGTGGACACCTGTGCAAAATGGACAGCTATGTATTGGGTGATACTTTTTTTGGGGACAGATGCACTTTTTTTCTTAAGGTGAGAGTGGGATGTTGGGGAAGGTTTGTAGGTATGTCTGGGGAGGTAGGTTGTGTAGGGAGACAGACAAGACAGAGGAGACAGCAGACAGGAGAGGTGTATGACACATGTGGGGGTAAACGCCTTGGACGGGGATGGTGGTTGGGAATCAAAGGCCCATGAGCCCCCATATGGATACAGTGGGACTGACATCCCCACCTGAAGGAAGTCATGACTGCACCTTCACAACCTCGAGGGTGGCTGTGCTGAAGGCTGGAGAGGAGAGGCAGCCTGCTCCTCAAGGTGTGCCAGGCAGACCTTCATTTTGTGCGGCTGGCCACCCAACTCCGAGCAGATGACACTGCACTCAATACCCGAGAACTGACAACCCATGACAGGCTCATCTCATCGCCTGCTCCCAGATGGTGCAGGGCCTGCAGAAGATGAAGTTCCAGGGTGAGTGCCAGATGTGCTGGGGCCTGGTGCCATGGCCAGATGGGGTGGGATAGGTGGATCGGCTGAGACTGGCCTTCCCAAATGTGCCATGGTGTTGAGGTTTTCCAAATATAATGGTTAGTCAAGAGCAAAACATTTAATATTAGTTTTAGCAGCATGCATGGGTGTTCAAATTAACCCAAAACAAAAGATGTGAAACAGATGCATAGTGAACAGAACACATGCATAACTGGAACAACAATAGTAAGCATTGTAACAGCATGCCAGTAACAATGAAGACAACAGGCCACCAGCAATGGTATTTGAACATGGTATGTTAACATGCAACCAATCAATTATATGAGCAATAATGTAACACATGTCCCAAAATTAGGTTTGGTAAAAACATACCCATAGTATATGAATAATAATTAGTAATGCAGATGAGGGGTGGAGGAAGGGAAGAAAAGTCCATTAACAACTGCATTGGCTTCTATTTTTACAACAGTACTGCTCAGTACTCTAGAGGTCTGCCCTCACTTTACATATACCTATGGCCTACCTATGACATATCATGAAAAGCCAGACCAGCAGAGTGTGGCCACAACAAATATTTAATGTTGTGCTAAAAAGCACAAAACAAAGAAAGTGTCAAGCAAACCGGTTTCAGCTAAAATAAAAGTAGCCTTCTTCAGTGCATACAAATCCTACCTATGATATACCCATATTTGTGAGGTGGACCATGTAGACAGCCCTTCATACAATGGTGCCCACACAGTGGGAAAATGTCAGGTTGCTACCTACCTCAGTGCACAAGTCACCTCACACCTGATTGCATGCTCAGTACATTATCACTGCCATACTTAACGTGGATGACATCTGCCACAGCAGGGGGAATGATGCCGCTCCTGGCAATCCGTTTGCGGTATTGCTTTTTGCACCAGTCAGTAATTGGGTGATTGCATCTTGCGGGATGATCACATCACATCAGTAGGGGAATGAAAGACAGTGGGCAGCTTGCAAGCATCTGTACACCTGGTCAGCCACAGACCACTGCTTTTACCCTGTACCTCAGATGCATATATCTCAAACAGTAGAGATCTCCAGACCGGTCCTTGGGGTACACCATTGTGGATGAATCTACTATTACAGGTGGGTTCTACTACTTTGACTGAGTGGGTACTATCATTAGGCCAGTTAGCTGCCCATCTGGTAACCTACAGCTTGGTGCCTAGCTGTGTAGATTTATGTATCCTGTCCATCTGGGGATTAGTGTGAGAGGATCAGGCTAGGTGAAGGGAGGCATTGTTCACCGTCTTCCCCTCATCCCTGTGTTTGTTGACCACTGCAGAGAGGTCGATTGGGTTTAACAGGCCTGATCTCCCTTTGACATTTCCATGGTGTGTGGGTTCAGGCATTGTGATGTTGCCTATGTCCCTGTTCATAATGTCCTTGATATTGCTTTCCATGCCCTTACAAACCAGGCTAGTTAGGCTAATGTGCATAATATTGGTTGGGTTAGTGGATTGCTTCTCCTTTGTGTATAGAGATGACAGTGGCTGTCCTCTGTGCAGATGGGATGACACTGGTGCTCAGGGTGTGGTTGACTACAGTGTGGAATGGATCTGAAAGCCCATGCCTGTGTTCATGTAGGATGCAGCCAGAGATGGTATCATGCCTATAGAGACCTCTACGTGTTGCCTTTGAGAGGGCATTATGGACCTGCTTCCTGATGAAGAGGGGAGGGGGACAGGTGCTGTATGTGCACATGTGTACCACTGGGGGGACATGAGGGTGGTGTTTACACTTCACCTGTCTGCAGTCAGTAGCCTATATCCATGCCATATGTGTATGTTATGCTATTGACCATCACTACAGAGCAGATTTGTATGTTGCCTCTGGAATTGCAGACACATGTGTGGAAGGCCTAGTGATTTGCCTTAGTGGATGTGTCCAATTTGCACTCAAAGACAGCCTTAGGGTATGTCACCTGTGCCCTTATTTGCTTGTGCAGACCAGGGTGACATTGCTTCCAATGGGGCACCTGTTCCTTCTTGGCCGGTCCAGCAACTGTTCCCACCAATTATAGTATTTGTATATTGCTGCTGTACACCACTGGCATTTACCCTACCTTGAGGGCGATGATGTTCTGTCAGGTACTGCTGAGTCCATATAGCTATGTAGGTGCCCATATAGTATTGTGGTGTGGGCCTGGACACTGCTGCTAGTTTCAACAAATGGGACATTGGCTGTACAGCTACTCTACCTTCTCTGCAGAGATTTATAGTCATTTGTGTACAGTTCATTCTGTTTGACACTGTAAAGGGGGGGCAGGGGAGAGGGTGACCTGGACAGTGATGGCTATGTGGTCAGATATTACCAAGGGGGATGGCACTGTAGGAGTGCTACAGTGGCTACTCATGATGGTTAGGACAAGGTACATGAGATTTCTACCTGCTGTAGGAGTATTGACCAGCTGTTGCACTGCATTGCCATTGGCAAAGCCGAGGGATCTATGTGCTTTCATGTTCAGGTGGCATAGGTCATGCACACTATGGTTGGGTATTTGAAGTCACCCAGGAGCAGGGTAGATTGAATCTTGACAGAATCCAGCAGGTCCCAATATAGGTGTGGTGTGTGTGTGTCCATAGTCATGATTGGAGGCCTGTAGCCTATGATATGAGTAGGTGTTTTGTCAACTGTTAACTGCACTTTGGATGTCACCTGTGCATCATACTGTTTGGCCAACCTGAAGGTGTGTATGTGTATGCTAATATTCAACACTCCACCTCATGTGGCTTTGCAGGCCTCCATTTGGGGTCTAAATGTATGATGGGATGAGTGACCTGGCGATGTTGGTGTGCTCTCCACAGCTAGAAAGCACGTGTCAGTGACTGCAGAAATGTCAGCATCCTGCAGGACAAGATACACTTGCATTGACGTGGATTTTATGGTAAGATACCTAGCTCCTGTTAGAGCAAGACATCTGCACAAAGGCACACATTAGTGGTGGGCAAAGACCAGTAAATAGTGTCACTTTATTAATCAGTGTCATATTCACAGGTGTACTCTGCAGGATATGACATCTGACAATCAAATGTATGCTAATATGCTATGCTTTCAGTCTTTAGTGGGTTGTCAATAATGTGTCAGACAATACATAACTGTCTGAGGCATTGACTACAAAAATCTGAGGTAGACATGTGGTCAGTCTACAAAACTCTGGACAGTTGTGAAGTATGGGCTCAGTATATCGCATACAGTTCAACACACACATCTGCTCCTGTCTTGTAGTATGCACATATCCTATGTACATATCTTACATTTGTAAGACAAGCATGTGTATCACAGTAGCATTCACAGGTGACATATGAATAATTACAACATCCCAGGTAGCTGGCCTACCAATGACACACCCAGTATTTGACAACAGAGACTCCATTAGTAGTCATACATGAGCTGACCTTTGCTGGGATGACTCAGGGGCCAGAGATGTGCTCCATTTTAAATGCAGACAGGGCGAGCAGGAATGGCCATAGGTGCTGGACAGCAGCTTCTGAGTCCAGCAGGTCTTGTTGTGGCCTAGTGTTTAATATCTCATTTGACATCATTGCATCCCCCCTTCTGCATTCCATTACAAGCTTACATGATTGATATACTTGTTATAGTGCTTAGGAGTGTCCTCACAACAAAGCACATGGTCCGGCTTGTGTAGTTGCAGTCGATTTTGTGTAGATGGGTTGAGATCTGTGTTGCATAGGTAGCACCTTGTCTTTTGTAGGTACTGCTCATGAGCAATTGATGACCTGGGCACCATTCGGTGTCTCCTACTTGTTACTTGCATCCAGAGCAGCTGTGTTGTCTTTCCATTTGCCAGTGCCACAGCAACACAGTGCTATAATTACAGCTTTCATATGGGCCTTGCCCCTTTTCCTTTCCTGTGTGGAGGACATTATGGAGGTGTGGCAGCTACAGCTTCACAGACAGTAGGTGGGAATACTTCTCAGGACAGGACATGTGGAGACAGCTCAACAACATGGGGGACAAAGCTCCTGAACTGGGTAGATATTGTAAGTCAGTAGTGCTGTTATACACATAGAGGGTTGCTAGTTTAACAGGGTTTGTCTGGACATGCATTTTCTGTGTGACTTGACATCTGACAGTGATATGTCTCTGAGATACCTCTCAACTGTCCTGGTGTCCACAGACTGCCCAGAGATTTGCCTGTTATGTTCGGTCTGTTCCTCAGACAACATCTATTTTTGTGGAAGCAGTAGGATAATGTGAGGATTGTAGTCGGTAACTGTTGATATCCATTGGTGTTTCAGACAGCATATCATTCATGAATGTTATGCTACAACAAACCCAGGACACTGGCAATTGTTTCAGTTTGTAACACCATTATGTGAGATATGTCCCTCTTTCTGAACCCCTGTCCCTGAAGTATGTCATGCTTTGTCAAGATGTCTTGCAGTAAGAGGGTCAGAGGTATGTGATATCATTATTTAGTGACTGCACTCAAGGTATCATCCGATTAACTTAGCAGCAGGAAGTGGTATGTGGCAGTGGCCATGAATATGGTCTCACATCCTGGACATTCTTTGGAAATCTGTACATATGAGAGTTGTGTATGTCTGGCCATTGTGAAGTGACTGCCAAGATTGTGTAGCAGTGTTGTGTATAGATGTTTGTTTGG
>NC_056725.1:1190329087-1190349087 GCF_019279795.1 Protopterus annectens | reverse complement strand
GTTAAAGCCTCTTAGCTTCACTTAGCACTGCTTATTCCCACTTACACCCACACTAATTTTCTTTAATGAAAAGAAAAAAGGTGAGAGGAAATTGGTGAAATGGAGGCAAACAGGGGGTAAAGCATTATGAAAAGCAGTTAGGGGTCTGCAGAATGGGTATAGGGAAGGACCATAGAGCTACATTTCTTCTGCAGCAGCAGCTGTGAATAATGTGTAGAGTTGGAATTTACAGGCTCATACCACATAGGGAGGGTGTTGGTGACAGACATTTGCAGAATAATCTGTGGGTTAATTGATTATTTTCACTGTACATGGGGTGAAATGTAGTGCTATGTATGGGGCAATTTCTTTTTTGCAGGACAGATGCCCTTTTTTAAAATGAGAGTGGGATGTTGGGGAAGGGCTGTAGGTATGTTTGTGGGGGGTAGGTTGGGTGGAATAGGTTGCATTTGCAGACAGACAAGACAGACAAGACAGCAGACAGGGGTGGCATATGACACATTAGGGGTAAATACCTTTGATAGGGATGGTGGTTGGGAATCTAAAGTCCATGAGCCCCCAAATGGATACAGTGGGACTGAGGTCCCCACCCATGGACATTCACTACTGCTCCTTCATGGCCCCAAAGATGGCTTTGCTGGGGGCTGTACAGGATGGGCAGCCTGCCCCTCAAGGTGTTCCAGGTGGCCCTCAATCTGGTGCAGTTGCCCACCCAACAATGCACACCAAACCCCTGAACTGACTGTGGGTGACAGGCTCCTGTCTGTGCCCATCACAGTAGGAGTTCCACCAGAAGGTGGTGCAGGACCAATGGATGAGGAAGTCCCAGGTTGGGTCCCACATGTGCTGGGATCCAGTGCCACAGCCAGATGAGGCAGGATATGTGGATCCACTGGGATCTTCCTTCCCAAACATGCTATGGTGTTGAGGTTTTAAAACATATGTTGGTTAGTTATGAAAAACACATTTCAAGATTAGTTATAACAGCATTCATGGGTGTTCCAATTAACCCCATAAAACAGATCTGAAACAGTTGCATAGCAAAATGAACACATGTATAAATGGAACAACAGTATGCATCATAACAGCATGCCAGTAACATTGACGGCAGCAGGCCACCAACAATGGTCTTTAAACAAGGTATGTTAACATGCAACCAATCAAATATATGAAAAATAATAAAAGACAAGTCCCAACATTAGGTTTGGAGAAGAACATGCCAGTATTATATGAATTATAGTATTGATCCAGATGAGGGGTGGGGAGAGACAAAAAGTCCATTAACATCTGTTTATGTTTCTATTTTCCAAAAAAACACTGCTCAATACTCTATGTGTCTGCCCTCACTTTACATCTGCCTATGGTCCATGACTTCTGTAGCACAAACCTACCTATTAAACTGTCAGCCTGGAATGGTATGGGGTAAACTGTGACAACTCTGGGTACATGACTAGGGGGGACTCATACATGTCAGGGTTACATATCTGGCACAGGAGGGGTACCATGAACTGATGTTATGTGAGTGTGTTACTGGCATACATCAACTGGTTTCCTATCTGTGTCCAGGGTTATTGGCAGCAGTGACCACTAACCATGATAGCGTTACACTTGAGAGACATGTATCGGGAAGAGTGCATGTTGTATGTACCTCTCCTGCTGTCATTTGCTGGCATGTGGTGAGACAGTTTAACAGTTCTACACAATTTATTAGTATACCCTTCATACAGCTACTATCAACATTTCCTTACCTGTAAAACCTGTGGAGAAAATATCTAACACTGCCTGACTGTTTTTACATTTATTTCTGATTCGTTGTGTGTAGATATGTACACATTTTAGTACCAATCACTGGATTCAAACCATGTGGCATGTTTGGGTGTGCAAAATTAACAACTAAGCTATTTCTCATCACACTGAGTGACTGGGGAACTGCTGTTTCTTGTTTAACTGGTTTCTGCCTAATAGTTTCTTAGTTAGACAGTCTGAATTTGTAATCCTGCGATGCATGCATGACAGTTATTGTACTGTGCATTAATTGTTTGGATTACTACAGTCTGGAAAACAAAGGTTAACACAAGGCAATGCTGGAGGGAACACAATTTGAAACTTTACACATTACTATTCAGGTTTCAGAGCTTAGTGCTGTATATAGTTCGCATTTCAGTTATATCTTGTTTAACAGCTCCACCATCTACAGTTTTTCTTAGCAGCTGGTTCAGAGAACAACCTCAGTTAATGTATGCTGTCACAGCCACATTTACTGTGAATAACCTGTATACATTCTATATGTCTACAACAACATACCAGAGTATACACAACAGTTTTTTGTAGGGATCTTTATTACACATCAGTATTAGTCAGTCAAACTTTTTACTTATTCAGTTAACACAGTAACAGTACACCTACTAGCAGTAAGCAATATACTCCTTCCTAGCTATTTGCACAGTATACTGCAAAATAGATTTGTACTCACCAGCCTGTCAGTGCAGCCTTAGCAGTCTGTCATCATGGGCTTCTACATTACTTGCCCTCTCTGCTGCAGCTGTAGGGGAGCAAAACAAACATAATGCATACCTGTCTATCACATTCTCAGGCTAGTATTTGCTACAAACTACTTGATAGTGATACTTACTCACTACTGGAGCATTCTTTGGCCATGCATCTTGGATCTACTGGGCCAAGACTGCCCCCTTACTCTGCTTTAGGTCAGCATAGTGGTGGCGTACCTGCTCACCAGTCCGGAAGACACCAGTAGCCCTGGTGAGATCACATGTGAGATGGTCCCAGGCCTTTGCTTTGTATTGTGAGCCATGGTACTGGCCCTGCAGCAGTCTCTCCTCATGGTTTTCTACAAGGAGTCCAGCCATGACCCTGAACTCCTGAAATCTCCAGTGCTATGTCGCAAATGTGCTCTTTCACCTACACCAGACATACTACCTGCACAGATGAACTATAACAGATTTTGGCTGTATTCCCACCTGTACCATTTAAATAAAGTGATATTTCCACCCTTTGTCATCATTGGACCATTTTGAACATGTTAAGCTACACTAAGCAGTGCGCAAATCCGCTAAGCTGACTTGAACAGTGCTTAAATGGGTAATTGTTGAGCACGGCTTAACAGTGCACAAATCCCCTCAGCTGAGCTACCTGCTGCTTAGCATTTACATCTAAGCAATGCTTAAACCTGGTAAACATCGCTGAGTATTGCTAACCATTGCTCACTTTTTATTTTTAAAAAAATATCAGAATAATGACTTCATTAAGTAAGTGTATATGATTTACTTTACATGACATTCCTCTATGTGCTATCATTACATTAGCAAGGGGTGTGACTATACTGTATGGGAAACTTGTGTATATATGGGTGGTTTCACATGTTATATGCACTCATGCTTTCATTTTACATGAGCTACACTACCCTGGTTGACAAAAATCAATTACTACATGCTTTAATATGAAAATAATGGTTTTAACACATAGTTTTCCCATGTAGAAATAAAATGTCTGTTGTGTTACTCAAACCATGACCATCTGCATCTGAATCTGGGACACTAAGCACTACACTATCTCACTTTGGTGATTTTAGCTGTATATTTTTATTTATCTCCTCTGGGGTGTTTAAGCAATACTGAGCAGAGGGCCATAATACACACACTCACTCAGCCATGCTTAAACATGCTTTAGTATAGAAAAAACATATTTAACTATTTATGTCCGTGTTCAGCTTTGTTACTCTAGGCGGTTGACAGGTATGTGAGGCAGGCATCTGGGCTTTCTGCAGACACTGGTACAGTTGAGAGATTTGCCCATACAGCACTTTCACATGGCAGACATTTCTGTTTTAGTCTTCATACCCTGCAGGTAGTCCATGCTACTGCAAACCTTTTATTCTGTCAGCTTTTAGGTTTGTCAGTGCACTTTTTAAAATGTGTCCCTATTTATGTGCTTTTGTCAACCCATTATTTATGGCTTTGTACTGCTTTATTGCCCTAGGAGGATGAGAAGCATGAGGGGAAGGCATCTGGACATTCGGCAGACAGCTGTACAGTTGACAGCTATGGCTGTATGGTGCTTTCATATAGCAGACATTTGAGTTTCAGTCTTCCTACCTTGCAGGAAGGTCATGCTACTGCAAACCTTTTATTCTCTCAGCATTTGGGTTTGTCAGTGCACTTTTTAAAACATGACCCTATTTATTTGCCTTTGTCCACCCATTATTTATGGCTTTGTACAACGAATTTTGCTCTAGGAGGTTAAGAGGTATGTGAGGCAGGCATCTGGGCATTTTGCAGAAACCTGTACAATTGAGGGCTATGCACACCTCTCAACTGTACCAATTTTCACAGAATGTTCAAATTGTTGTCTCATATTTTTGGCCTGTTTCTGTTCAGTTTGTGGTTTCTGGCAAGTCATTGAGGACTGCCGTCAGGAAATCATGGCATACAGGTGAGTTTCAGATTTCTGTCTTTCAGAAAATTCATGCTAATGCATAAGCCATTTCCTATCAACTTTCTAAGTTTGTAAGAGCTATATTTAAAAGTTGTCCTTATTTTTAGACCTTTGCCCCCCATTATTTGTGCCTTTGCCAAATTTCTTGCTTTAATAGGTTGTGAAGTATGGAGCTATGGCCATACAGCACTTTTACAATGCAGGGGGTGTGTGACAGAACCTGTCACACACACCCCTGCATTGTTTTTTTGCTCTGGTATGTATTTCAGTGTCCACGGACACTTAAATACTCATTTATTTAATTTCAGTGTGCACGGACACTGAAATACTGGCATAATATTAGAGAAGTTCTCTAATATTATGCCAAACTACTTTTAGCAAGTGCCATATGGCACTTTTCTCGATTCCAAGATGGCTGCCGACTAGTCTAGTCCTTACTCTCTGAGCTCCTCACAGCTATTTAACTTTTGGTTTTTTTTACAACTTTACATCAACCTTTTTCCTCAAATTTTTATACTAAAAGATTTTATAAATCTTTTTCTACGCATTTGGATTATTTTTTCTTCTGGAATTATTATCCTGCGATTTATTTTACCTCAGAACATTTTTGGTCTCTCTGCTGCTGGGACTCCTACTGCTCCAGTCTGTTCCTGGTTCCTGGCATCCTGTTAACTGCATTCCATTTCTGGGCATGGCTACAAAATCTGACTCCATGGAGACTCAGCCTACAAAGGCCAAATATACTTCAATGCTCTCTCCTGAAAAAGATTCAGGTTCAAAAAGACTGAAATCATCTAGACAACCTACAGAAACTTTTAATGTAAGTAATAAAGATTTAAATGGCTCAAATTTCCTTTTAGAAGAACTAAAAATAGCATTAAAACCAATCCAAAGTGCTATACAAAACTTTTCAGAACAGTTTACAGACTTTAGTAAATCTTTAAAGCAAATAAACGATAGTATTGTTACTATTGAAAATAAAATCTTAGCTTTGGAGGTTAAAACAGACTTATTGGAAAGTGACTTTAAATCTAGAGATAAAACTGTTTCAGATTTACAAGCTAAAATATTGGATCTGGAAGCCAGGAGTCGAAGAAATAACATCATTATTCGTGGTTTACCTGAATCTTATGACAATAAAAACTTATCTGTGACTAAAAATATCTTTGAAACACTGTTAAATTGTGAAGCTTCTTCAAAATCTATAATTGTAGAGAGAGCACACAGAGCACTGCGTACAAAGCAAGATTCTTCCACACCAAGGTTAATTTATACTAAGTTACTAAACTTTCAAGACACTTTCCAGATCCTAGAAACTGCTAAAACAAAGAAACAATTCATATGGAAGTCTCACAAACTATCGTTTTCCCAAGATCTTCCTGCACAGATCAAATTAAATAGACAAAAACTAGCCCCCTATTGTGCTGACTTGATAAAAAGAGGGATTAGATTTCAAATGGCATATCCTAATACCTTGTCTTTTACAGCTAATGACAAAAGATTTGTATGTTCAGATCCTAAAGATGCAAAAGACATTTTTCTTAAAACATTTAAAAAGCTTCCTGACACTGTATCTTAATATTCTACTGTTTAAGAACTACAATAAGGTTTGATCTTTTCTTTTCTTTAATATGACAGTATTTGTGTTACATGATTTGTAATTCTGATGTGACATAATTATATTACCTTAAGAACTTGTCATGTAATTTATACATGATGGATTTGGTGTGACAGTGTGCAGTGACAGGATATATGCTTGTTAGATTTGTGTGGATTAATAGAAGCATTTAAATTCCTGTATTTACTTTTTTCTCTTTCTCTCATATATGCTTGCTGTGTAAATAGATAATATGTTAATTTTACTACAAGCTTTGGAGTTACAGCCTTCTGTGTAAGCTAAATGATTTTTGGAGGGAAAAACATTCCATCTCAACATTCTAACAAGAAAATCTTCCCCTCAGAGTTCCAGCTGATGCTCTGCATGAACATGCGCACACTACAGTCTCTCTGAGATGGATGGTGATGTCATCATTTGTGAGGAAAAAAGGACAGTTTCAAATACACAAGTCTGCTTGTTTTCAACAAGTATTCAATAGCACTAACTTTTTAATAGATCTGGCTATTATTTAAAGTGTTTTCTCTTCATAAATGAAGGTTGCTTTTTAAATTTAAACAGATTAATGTCACATAATATATTCAGTGACTTTTAGTGTGTCTGCATGACTTCAAAGCAAGCTGCTACTTTCATAAAGCAGAGTGAAAATGTTTCTGGAAACAAATGAACAGGTTAGTTTTATATATTAAAATTCTAAAGGATGTGTAAAGAAATGAACATATTTTCCTATTCAGAATATTTTTTCATACAATATTTTATATTATACTGAAGTGTTTAATTTGACAAATGTTACAAAGTATACCTGTTCATATGAAAGTTTCATGTTCTTTCTATTCTCTGCTCTCTCTTCTCAGAGGCTGGATGTGATATTTATGATTAGTAGTTTATGTTTAAGAAAGCCTTTACTTATTTGAAAGGTTTGAAATAACTATCTTTAATATCATTAGCTGAATCTACATGTATATATTTAAGCCCTTAGATTTACTGCATTTAGCTTGCTTGTTTCTGTTTTAATTAGATTTTCAAAATGTTTACTTTAAAAGCCTTGTCTTTTCATGCTGTTTTGCTATGTTACATCTATAGCTTAGAAGAATAGTATGGCTATATAACCTAACAGAGTCATTAGTAAAATATTCAAAAGTAGATTTAAAATTATATGTATGCACATTGTTGTACATTCAGTCCAATATATATGATGCTGTTTAAGTTACTATTTAATAATATAATTATACTTTATTCATGTATATTAACTAGTGTTAAAACCTTACAGCTTATAATATTTCATTTTGAATAGTTCCTGTACTATTATTATCTAGTTAATAGATGCATCTCCAGACTGAATTGTTTTTCATTTTGAGATATGGTTGCTTGGTAGTTGTTTTTGCTTTATTTGAACTATAACTAAATACTCATTCTACAGGTATTAGTGCTTTTATCATACTAATGGTCATGTTGATTAATGAAATTATCACTAAAGTACTAAAGAAGGTTCAGTAGATAGTGCATGACTATTATCTTTAGTTCAGTAATGCTATGCTTATTTACTTATATTATAATGTTACCAGTTGGTTTTGTTATACTTATATATGTTATCTTACATATCTTTCAGTTTTAATTGTATTACTTCTTATGATAGAGTGTTCTAGTTAAGCAGAGTGTGATTTATTTATTATTTACTTGTTTCTCTTTCTCTTGAAATACTTGAGGAAATACATTTAATCACTATAAATTTCAATTTAAGGATAGGAGCTTTAGATTAGTATTAGAAGTAGGGATTAAGCATGTTGGACGTCTTGAAATTAGTTAATTTTATATATATTTTAGTAGTATTACTCGGACTTTATGTTATGTTAGGCTTCCTTTGAGTAATTTGTATTCTAACTTGAGGCTATTATTATGTATAATTACAATGTTTTTTCATGTTCTTCTGCTCTTCCTTTATCACAGGGGATTGGTGGGTAGGCACTAGGGTTAGGATAAAGGTTATTATTATACATTTCATGGTTCTTAAAAAACTTTTTCTTTTTTTTCAACAAATGTTATTTGATGACTTGCTTGAATACTTAAAGACTGTTTTTCTTTTATTTTTTCTTCTTCTTTTTAATGTTGTGTTGGATTTGCACCTTGAGTTCACTTTTATAGCATCAATAATGATTATACTTGTAGAATATGCCTGTTGACATAATTTTAGATTCTTGGAATGTTAGAGGCATTCAAGATAAAGCGAAAAAGTCACTATTATTTCATATGATCTTTAAATCACAGGCTAACATTTGTTTTATTCAAGAGACCCATATTTCACGTATTGATTGGAATAAAGAGTTAAAAAATGGATCAAAAAGATTATAGCTTCAGGTGACTCATCTAACTCCAGAGGTGTAGCTATAATCATTAAACAAAAATTCATTGGGAATATTATTGATGAGAAATTTGATGACGAGGGGAGGTGGTGCTTATATACCGCTTCTATTGCTGGTTTGGACAAACCCTTATTAATTTTAAATCTATATGGCCCATGTAATTCACAACATTTGTTCATTTTAAAAATTTACAATATTCTTGCATCCTATAAGGATCATCATATTATAGTGGGTGGTGACTGGAATGCAGTTATAAACCCTGTAATTGATCGTTCCCGCTCCACTGTCACCTATAATCTTCAATCTACTCTGGCTATAAATGATTTGATGACAGAATATAATTTAATAGATCCCCTCTGCACTGTTAAAAATATAAACAAGAATGATATATATACTTGTTATTCTAAGTGCTATCATTCGTGGTCCAGATTAGACTTCTTTCTAATTTCAGATTATATTTCAAAATATGTTGTGGACTTTACTACAGAACCCAGATTCTTTTCGGATCACTCAAGAATTTCACTAAAATTGAACATAAAACCCAATATCAAAAATAAAACTATGTTTAATAAGTGGACCTTAAATAATAACTTATTGTCAAATGAAGATATTTGCAAACAAGCTTCAGAAATCCTAAATGAAATGGTGAATAGTCTTGAATCATCAGACATTCCTTATGACATAAAATGGGCTGCATGTAAAGCAAGATTAAGAGGTTTATTTATTAGTAAAGCTGCTTTTTTCAAAAAACAATACTTTAAGAAAGAGGAATTCTTAAAATCAAGAATTTCTTCGTTGGAAAATCATCTTAGTCTGAACTATGATGCTACTTTAGAAAAACAAATTTTTGATTGTCAGAAAGATTTAATTCTGCTTCACCAAAATAACCTCTCCTTAGCTGAACAAAAGCTACTTGCTTCATATTCAGAGTAGGCCCAGGTTCCATCTAAATTGTTAGCGAGAATTATTAAAGTTAACTTCAGAAATCCAAATATTACATCTTTATCTTATAATAACAGATTATATAATACTGATGAAGAGATTATTCAACTTTTCACCTCTCTTTACACTGAGTTATATTCAGGTTCTTCTAATTCTGTTAAAGATAATCACTCAAAACTCTTTTTAGACTCTTTGCAGTTCCCTAAACTTAATGATAATCAGCAAAAACTACTTTCTACCCCTATATCGGTACAAGAAATCTTGGATTCAATAGATAATCTCAAATTGGGTAAATCTCCGGGACCCGATGGTTTTACTCCAGAATTTTTCAAAACTTTCAAATTGGTAGTTCTTCCCTTTCTATTTAAAGTTTACAATCATATAAGAGTTAATGATATCTCAGATATTCATTGGAACACATCCAAAACCATTCTAATTCTAAAAAATAATAAAGATAAATCTGACCCAGTAAATTATAGACCCATTTCTTTAATTAACGTGGATATTAAGATTCTGTCATCTATTCTGGCTAACAGATTGAAACGGATTTTACCCTCAATTATCTCGTCAGATCAATCAGGTTTTATGTCTCAGAGACATGCTTGGGATAATACTCTATCTTTAGAGACTATACTTCATCTCATTAAGAAAAATCCAAACCCTATATATGCTTTGATTATAGATGCATCAAATGCCTTTGACAGAGTATGTTGGAACTTTCTATTTCAAACTATGTTATGTTTTAATATTCCCTTATTCTTTATAAATTTTTAAAAGTTTTATACAAGAATATGTTTACTAGACTATACATTAATGGTCAATTTTCTGCTCCGATAAAGATCACTAAAGGAACAAGACAGGGTTGTCCATTGTCCCCTTTTCTTTTCAACATTTACTTAGAACCTTTGCTATTGTTTATTACTCAAAATACTTTTCATAACATCCCTAGAATTCTTAATACTAATATTCATTTCTCTGCTTTTATGGATGATTTAGTAATCTACTTTCAAACTCCATTATCTGATTACAGAAAAATAATGAATTCTATTGATTATTTTTCTTTGGTTTCCAACTATCTTTTAAATTCTACAAAAACTCATATTTTTCCCTTAAATCATTTAGCACACAAATCTTTTTTGTTTCCAGACGATCATTTTCAGTTTACTTATAATATAAAATATTTAGGAATCAATTTAGAACACAATAATAAATCTTCCTTTCAAAATAATATTAATAAATTATGGAACTCTATATTGTCTGATATGGACAGATGGAAGCATCTAAACCTTTCATTTCTTTCAATAGTGGCCATTATTAAAATGAATATTCTGCCTAAATTTCTTTACCAATTCTCATCATCTGATCAGATAATTTCAAAAAAATTTTTTGAGTCTGTAAATAAAGCTTTGGCAAAATTCATATGGTTCCCTAAATCTGTTAGAATTTCCTATTCTAGATTGGCATTTTCGAAGGACAAGGGAGGTTTGGGTTTACCTAATCTTTATCTCTATTATTTGATTGTCTCATCCAATAAACTTCTTACTATCTCTAAATTCAATAACACTTCTTATCCAAATCACCCTTTATGAATAAAATTATGGTATAATTATGTCATTTCTAATAATTTAAATCCTGAAGCTATTCCCTTTATCTCTCTGGATAGTTTATTTATTAAAAATATATCTACAGTATTTAAACAAAAGATTAGAGATTTCCAAACCTTACTCAAAATGTGTAAACTAGAAAAGATCTCGCACCATGTTCAGCCAATTCATCTAAACCCAAATATATTATTGGACAATAAACTTTTGAACTTAACAAACTATCCTTTAATTAAAAATCTAAAAGTAGGAGATGTTTTGAAATATCTTGACTTGCCTTTATCTGACTGGCATAAGTTATTGAAAGTAAACTGGAATTACTCACCAATTCTTACACAACTAAGAGCAATAATTAAAAACAAATTTGTATCTCTGGTCCCCATAGACTCACAATTGAAAAACCTTAACACGATTATCAAAATACTTTCATCATCTGATAAAATGCTCTCAAACTCATATAAATTAATTAATTCTTTAATGATGGACCACAACTGTCTTTTATCTAATGTTTGGTTGAATTATAATTCCCAATTGTCAGAATCTCAGAAAGTCCTGGCTATTAGACACACTAAGGAATTTATCCCTTTTAAAAAATTAGCATACACACAATTAATGATTAATAATGATGCCTACTTTACCCCAATCAAATTAAACAAATTTAACCCAAATAAGTCCCCATTCGTGTTCATGCTGTTCTCATCCCCAAGCAGACCTCCTTCATATTCTATGGTATTGTCATTTTTCTCACAGATTGTGGACATTTTTGAAAGTCAGACTGCAGAAAATGGGATATCAAAAATCCACGTTGACGTGGGAATTTGCTATTCTACATATTCCATTGATTCATCTTTCAAAAGTTGATATTCATGTTATCATTTTTATTTGCTCATTACTAAAACTTTATATAATACAAAATTGGATTGATCGTTCTAAATTAAAATGGGTTACTTTCCAGAGAATGGCTTTTAAATTTATTGATGCTCAAAGATACTTAGGTGGAAGTCCAAAAAAAAGCTATTAGAAAGGTTGTGTTAGAAAAGGTTCTAAACATATTAAATAGTTAATGTTAAATATTATTTTTTTTTTTTTTTTTTTTTTCTCTCAGGTTGCCTAACTTGTATATAGTGTACATATGGTGTATGTTTTATTTCTAAATAACTTATCAAAATCTCATGAAGGTTGTTATCACTAGATGAATCGTTATATGTTCATTTATGCCTTCTTGTTATGTATAATCTTTTAATTGTCTTGCTATTCATATAATTAATAAAAACATTTTTGAGAAAAAAAAAGTGCCATATGGCACTTTCTGAGTGCAGGGGGCATGTTCAATACCCTTGCACTACTTAATATGCCCCCTGCACTCGTTCACTGCTCATAATTTACAGTAAAGTAGTATGCTTAAGATCAATGGTACCCCAGGGGACACTGGAAGATATTCAGTTTTAGGAAAAAAACATTATCTGGAGAAGGATGCAGTTTAAACCAATTTTATCTAACAATTATAAATAACAGTAACCTTAAAAATAAAAAAGAATAAGCAGCAAAATAAAGAGATGTATAAAGACTAAGACATAAATCATCTGCCGTATTCAATAATGTTAATATTTTGGTGCCATTGGAATTTGTAATAGTATTAGGAACCACTGAAATGAGATGCATTTTGATAAAGCCACACATTTATGGACTTAAAGCTTTAAATGCAAAAGCGTTGAGAGAAAGTGCCTTCTTACAATAAATATTGTATGACTTTCCTTCCCTATCAAAAAATTTGTACCATAGCATTCTTACCAAAAGAGTGGGAAAGGTCTTGATCCCCTTCCCAGTCAAGATAGATAGTGGTTAAAGGTACTTAAAAAGGTTTCCCACCTATGGCCCTAAACTGGGTGGACTTCCCAGGCATGCAGTGTTACTGTCTGACCACTCCAGGTTTGACTTGAATATGTCTGAGACTGTTTCTTTTTTGTTAATGACCTCCTTCCCTACTAATGATAGGATACAGACTCTTATAGGCATAGCTGCTGTCTCTAAAGAAGCTATTATTATCATACTGCTAACATTGCTTGATACTTGCTGAGGTCTCTGTTCTCCCTTGCCTTAATGGATACTGAGAACATACATGCCCAATTTGGTTACATTTAAAACATCAAACCCCAAAAACTCGGGCATGTACCTGAACTCATGGTTTCCACCTTGTCTTGTGTATCCTGATGGGATGGCTTAGGTTGCCCCCATGGTTCCTCTAAATCAATGTGCAGTGATGGTCCCCTTCCCTGCAGTAGTAACCTGCTTGCTAGTAAATTATTATTATTTATTATTTTACATTTGTTTCCTGGGAAAGTCCAACTGGACACAGGTCCTTTTTCAGTGGAGGCCCGGGGAGAAAAGCTCCTAAAACAGTACATAAATTCCATCTGACAGTTTAGTTTATATAAGACACTTTGAAATGCATACTAACAGTATACAGTAGTATGAAATACATAGTAACAGTGTACAGTAGTATAGCAGTCTTTAACAGTGTAAAACCTAGATACATTTACACACAGTATTTAATTTCTGACTTATAGCAGTTTATATACATTCTAAATTGTGAATAATTACATATTTAGTATACCATGCTGATTCACAGGATCTCTAAGCTAAGAGTATAATACAAGTTAATACAGAAGGTGGGCTGAGGGGCTAATGAAAGTAGAAGAGAGAAGGGAAAGGGTAGATTAGTGTGGGTAGTATTGTACTGAGGGAGGGAGAGCTGGTAGAGAGCAGTAGGGAGTATAAAGATTAATAAGGGTTGTTACAGTTACAGAGCCAGGTTGCGGTAGTTAGATTTTAAGGCTAAGGATGTAATACAAGTTGGGACTAGGAAGGTAGGATGCAGGGTTAATAATGGCAGGAAAGCGAAGGGAAGAAGTGCAATAGTGGGAGTAGCAAAGTGCTTGGAAACAGGAACTTGGTGATAGAGCAGTAGGAAGTACAAGAAATGAATCAGGGTAGTAACAGTTAAGGACTTTTGGAAGGAAGGAATGAAGTGAAGTCCCCTTTCCCTACTCACCATCTCCTCAGCAGTGTTAAACTCATGTATTGCTAACCAAATACTCATGTGCTCAGGCTTAGTGCTAGAAGCTTGTTACCAAAAGCTCATCAATTATTTCAGATGTTGTGACTGTACATCCACTCACCCAGCTGTGAAAATAACTGCTGATTTCTTCAGTATACTCTGTCATACATTCATCTGCCTTTCCCCTGTAAACTTATTTCTATGCAGCTCTGGTAACAAGCAAGCAATCATTTTTTTTTAACTTTCGCATAATTTGAACAGTAAACGTAACTGAGTTTAGAAACTCCATGCATTGCTGTATGCATGAAATAGGGAGTTAAAAATCTGAAGACTGCCTTTGGTCAACTTAGTGCTGAATACACTCTCTCTCCAAGGCCCATATAAAACAAACCAACTTATTCTCCTTCTGATATTGAGGAAAAATGTTGTTCTGTCTTGGTCTTCTTGGTTGTGATTTCACCCTCCCATTGACTCCTATACCTCTAGTACGGTTCATCATCTCCCTTTTTTGTGCTGGCATTACTTTTCTCTCCCATCTGCTTGTACCTCTGCACTTCTAGGAGCTACATCCATTTAGCTGCCTTGAGTTCCTTGCCCTTCATTTCAAGTACCAGTGTTTTTAATAGCAGCTAGCCTTTAACGTCTTCTTCTGATGGCAGTGACTATCTTTGGTCTGCTTTCTGCTTTCTCAACATTCTGCATTGTGGATAAAGCTGCAACCATATCTTCTCCAAGATACACATTCAACATAATAAATAAATCTGCTTATTAATACCTCATGAGTGGTATTTCATCCTGACTGTAGGAATGTATGTCCAAAATGTTTTTCCCAAAGGTTGTAAACTATATGCCTTATATTTTATGATTCCATTAAAAGCTAGTGAACAAAGTGAGCTGATCAGTGGATGTGATACTGGACAGACAGCTTAAACTCAAATTGTAATTGCAGATGACAGTTATTTTGTCAGTTGCCAACTACACCATGGGACTTGCACCTGTGTCAGCTGATGGCATGGCTCAGCCAGCAGGTGCCCATACTGGTCTTCACTACTACACTTGAGCGTACTTGAATGACTCCAGCAAGGGCACCAAGGTGACCTTTTCAAATGCCCTTCCTTGCTTGTTCTATTCTTTTCAGCCAAAACAATGAAGCTCACCTGGAAATATGGACAAGGAAGGCAAAACCCTTTGTGTTTTTGAAATCCAGACTCTACAATGCACCTTTCTGAGATGAAATAGAGACTATATGCCCAGAAACAACAAAAAACAGAGATCTGGATGAATCAACATGACTGTGATTACCTTAGAAATGGTCACAAGCACAGAAGAAGGAACAGTCATATGCAACTATAGTACTGTAGTCCTCTTTTGGTGTGTGCATGCGTGTGTGTGTGTGTGTGTGTGTGTGTGTGTGTGTGTGTGTGTGTGTGTGTGTGTGTGTGTATGTGTGTGCGTGCATGCGTGTGTGCATGTGTGCGTGTGTGCGTGTGTGTGTGTGTGTGTGTGTGTGTGTGTGTGTGTGTGTGTGTGTGTGTGTGTGCGTGTGTGTGTGTGTCGGTGTGCAGGTGCATTTGTGAGGGACTGGGGCAGTGGTCCTGAGACCCTGCCTGACCTTGCCCACTCTAGAGAATGGTGAAGCTGTAGTCCATCCTTTTATGTCAGGTGTGATGTTTGCACCTTCAGGATGTTGTCTACCTATGAATATTGGCAGAGAGTTCAGGAGGTGTCTGCACTTCTGAGAAGAAGCCAGCTAGCCATTATCAGTTGCAAACTGTGCCATTTGATTTCTTATATGCCCTCAATGTGTTCACCAGATATGTGATCATAGTTTCAGTAAACCATGAAAGAAAGTGTTTTCTTACCTGAATGACACACTTTTTGATGCTGTAGCACAAAATAGGTTGGTTTCTGCCAGAGTTTTTTTCCTATCCTCTTTAAGTCTTTGGAAATTACAGCAAACACTGCAAAGCCTCATACAGAGACCTCTCAGATACCTGCTTTGATACAGCCTTGATACTGTTCTGCAGAAGACTGGATTCCCACAGAGAATTTTTCTGTTATGTGACTTAGCTTGTTATATTAGTCAGTCTCTGACAGTCACAATGTTATTAAGTCTGAGAGCACTAGTTCTAGTGACAGCAACCACCAACATGCTTGCCTTTGCTCGAATCATTTGTGAGACTTCTCTAGTGAACTTTAAGCATTTAGTAATCCCAGCTAGCATATTCTGTGTCAATACACTTCAAGATTTCATGGGACTATAAGCTACACCTTTTATGGCTACTTCACACTGCAAACCTAACTGTCTGTAGTCCTTTCCAAGAATGGGCATGGAGGTCACTGTCAAGACCAGGGTGTATGTAAGTATTTTGACAGGAAAAAGTCTTCCTCACACTGCAGGCATAGCTTGACTTCTTGCCCCAAGATTTGATAGCCATGAATACTGAAAACATGGCAGTGGTATGGTGTATAAACAAGGGGGGGGGGGGGTTCTCCTATCATCTGTGTCAGTGAATTGGTTTCTGGTTACCAACTACTTTATCCTGAAGAACCAGTTCTGTAGTTGACAGGTTTAGTCACTGTTTACTGATATCTCATGAGTGGTCCCTCTCCTATCTACGGAAGAAACCGCTCCATTACTGCAGTAAAATTACTTTGACATTATTGCATCTACAGCACAAAGTGCAGTAGTTTTTTTTTCATAATTCCTCCTCGAAGGAAACATCCTAGACGTGTTCATCCAGAGATGGCTCCCAGGACTCATTTGTATGCTTTTCCTACCATTTTCCCTTATTCTAAAGTTCATTCAGAAGGTGAAACCGACAAGCATAAAGTCATCCTTATCACATTATATATGCCTCAGTAAGTTTGTTTTTCCTTGCTCAGTCAGCATCTTGTAAAGATCCTGTTCAATTGTGACCCTTCAGATTCTTGCCGAACCATCTATCTGACAAGCCTCATCTGGATCTCCATTCCCTTTGACTAACTGCATGATTTTCTTTCTTTGCTTCCACTAATGGTTAGGGATACTTAACACCCTGCTAGGGTACTCCTTTTATTTCGTACAGGAGCCCTAATACTAGAAAATATACAAGAATAAGTGGACATGTTTTCTCTGGCCTACTTTAAAATGTTTGGATGGATGAGATTTAGGAGTTTAATAGAATCAACCACTTATCTTTATTAGGATTATAACTCTATCATTAGCATTTTGAAAAGTGTGTACAACCATTTTCTGAGGTACTTTCCTGATTAAACTTCCTGTCAGGGATCCTGTATGGCTTTTGGATTTGTACTTTGCTTTAGAAAAAGCTGACTGTTTTTCTTCTGATACTATCTGCATCAGCAGATTGAAATTAATATCTTGGAAGATATGAATTGCAGTGGTCATCATCCAGAAGAATTTATGAGCTAGCAGACATTGTGTTAATCCCACATATTTAATTGCCCACAATAATCAAATGTCACTGCAAACTAACTCATTTATGCCTACAATGGCCACTGACACAAACATCTATCAATCTCATACTGTTCTAACAGTAATAAATGTATTCTGATTTGTGTGGATGTCACTTTCAGATTTTATGTAGACAGACCCTCATCTTTCTTCTCTCCTTTTTTAACAAAAAAGTGATCCTAAAATTTTCAAAACTGCCTTGCCCAGATGATTAAACTGACAGTATTAATTCTTAGAGCTCACTCATACAGGGTGGTAAATTTCTCTCCGGCTTTTTTCAAAAATACCATAATATATTTGGGGAAAAGCTACTTGGGCTTTAATTAATATTTTTTACAAAATACTGTCAGTTTATGTGATATTTAAATCAATGTATTTCTTTGGGGCCACAGTTATCAGAGGTTATATTCCCATGAAAGGGACAACCCAGGAGGATACGTGTAGGATTGTGCCTTGGAGTTAATGAGGCTGGACCTTCTACTTGTATATATGAAAGTTACAATATTGCCATATTAACTGACCCAGATGAGCAGGTCCTTTTTGTCTTCATATCCACCTTTTTTGCATTTGCCATCCAGCTGACATGACCTGGTGGCTATTAATTTTCAGATTTTTTTTTTCTATTCCATCTAAGTACTGTATGACTAAAATATGGAGAGACAAGCCTTTTTTTTTTTTTTTTTTTGCAGTGCATTCTAAGTGGAGGAGAGCATGATGGCCAGGGAGACTTTGTTATATTGAAATGCCGGGCATTGATTCTTCCATTAAGGAGGATAGGCCTGCTTACAAATATCTAAAATTATGCTAACTCTGGAACTTTCTATTCTAACACCTTAGTAAATATCACGGTTAAAACCATGTTGAACATAGTACATAAAGATTAGAAATTAAAAGATATGCAAGCTTTGCTTGGCCCTAAGCATGCTTATGAGAATTATAGGTTCATAGGTTCATAGGTGTGTACTAGGCTAATGGCCCTGGGGCCTTTACAAGCCTAGCCATAGGATTACCCTGGCATAGTGCCACCTGACCTTAGTTCCCAGTGCCTCTGTCGAGTAGAGCCACTGGTGTTATCCCCAGGGTGAATTTTCTGTTTCCCATCCACTCATCAAGATTTCTCTTGAAGAGGGTCAGCAAGGTGCTCTGCTTGACATGTATGGGAAGTCTGTTCCATAGCATGGGCAGTGTCTGGGTTATGAACCTGTCTCTCCAGCATGTTCTGTTAATTGTGATAATGAGGATGAGGTCTCTGGAGCGTGTGGTACAGAGGGATTGGGATTTCTTTAGATGTAAAGAAACCAAGTGAAGTAGCTGGACTGGACCCACTCACAAGTAAAAATAGATGAAAGACTCTTTTGTATTAAACAAAATTCACTTTGTGAAATAGTTGGTTTCTTTATTTGTGGTTTGGTTTGTGCTTGTTCTTCATTTTTTATTTCTTTAGATGTAGCATTTCTAACAGAGCTGAGTCAGGCATTTATCCATTGTTACTAACAACATGAATTTTGGAGGAATATGTTGGTAGCTTACAATGAGTACTTATGTAGATGTAGTTCTTACTGACTATGTGAAAGTGTAAAAGTATTTGTGTTGTCATTTACAAAATTTTTTTGCCTGTGTAGTTCACCTCATACTTCACAACTTGTTAGCACAAGGAATCTGGAAAAAGCCTAAAATAATGGCGGGACAAAGGCCCAGAAAACAGATTTTAAATATTGTCTTAATAGATAAATAATAAGCATAAAAAGTTAGCATGCATTTTCTGAAGGATATGAAGTCTGAATCCCAAATGTATGTCATTATGTAGTGGCTTCAATTCTCAATGATTTGTCAGAAAAAGAGAAATTTTATGAGGAATGGACCAAAACATGAGACAAAAATCTGGACTGCCTGGAAAATTTGGACAGTTCAGAGGTATGTCCACCATATTCAGCTGCACTAACCCTAATCTTAGCTTTAAGTATTAGCTTACAAAATACACTTTCTCAAACAGTACCACTACACAAGACACTCACACACAATTCCTATTCACTAGCACACGGGCAAAACACTAAAACTATCCCCTTATATAACCCTTAATCTAGCCCTAACCAGCAAACATTCATGCACACACATGCACACATGCACACACACACACACACACACACACACACACACACACACACACACACACACACACACACACACACACACACACACACACACACACACTTACATACACACTCATAACCATCTTTCCAAAACTTTTGGTATATTCCAAAGTTTTGGTGTTAATGTACACAACCACTTATTGTCCTAAACCACAAGTTATATATATAAATGTTTCTCTCTCTCACTCTTTCTTTGCACATAGATACACACACATACACACACACACACACACACACACATATATATATATATATATATATATATATATATATATGACAATTACAAGCTCTTCTTACTCTTCCCTGCAGCAGTGCAGAGACAGGCAATGCTGAAAAGATTGTGGGCGCCTGCATTGTTGTGCAAT
>NC_056725.1:1190299087-1190324087 GCF_019279795.1 Protopterus annectens | reverse complement strand
CCATAATATATTTGGGGAAAAGCTACTTGGGCTTTAATTAATATTTTTTACAAAATACTGTCAGTTTATGTGATATTTAAATCAATGTATTTCTTTGGGGCCACAGTTATCAGAGGTTATATTCCCATGAAAGGGACAACCCAGGAGGATACGTGTAGGATTGTGCCTTGGAGTTAATGAGGCTGGACCTTCTACTTGTATATATGAAAGTTACAATATTGCCATATTAACTGACCCAGATGAGCAGGTCCTTTTGTCTTCATATCCACCTTTTTTGCATTTGCCATCCAGCTGACATGACCTGGTGGCTATTAATTTTCAGATTTTTTTTTTCTATTCCATCTAAGTACTGTATGACTAAAATATGGAGAGACAAGCCTTTTTTTTTTTTTTTGCAGTGCATTCTAAGTGGAGGAGAGCATGATGGCCAGGGAGACTTTGTTATATTGAAATGCCGGGCATTGATTCTTCCATTAAGGAGGATAGGCCTGCTTACAAATATCTAAAATTATGCTAACTCTGGAACTTTCTATTCTAACACCTTAGTAAATATCACGGTTAAAACCATGTTGAACATAGTACATAAAGATTAGAAATTAAAAGATATGCAAGCTTTGCTTGGCCCTAAGCATGCTTATGAGAATTATAGGTTCATAGGTTCATAGGTGTGTACTAGGCTAATGGCCCTGGGGCCTTTACAAGCCTAGCCATAGGATTACCCTGGCATAGTGCCACCTGACCTTAGTTCCCAGTGCCTCTGTCGAGTAGAGCCACTGGTGTTATCCCCAGGGTGAATTTTCTGTTTCCCATCCACTCATCAAGATTTCTCTTGAAGAGGGTCAGCAAGGTGCTCTGCTTGACATGTATGGGAAGTCTGTTCCATAGCATGGGCAGTGTCTGGGTTATGAACCTGTCTCTCCAGCATGTTCTGTTAATTGTGATAATGAGGATGAGGTCTCTGGAGCGTGTGGTACAGAGGGATTGGGATTTCTTTAGATGTAAAGAAACCAAGTGAAGTAGCTGGACTGGACCCACTCACAAGTAAAAATAGATGAAAGACTCTTTTGTATTAAACAAAATTCACTTTGTGAAATAGTTGGTTTCTTTATTTGTGGTTTGGTTTGTGCTTGTTCTTCATTTTTTATTTCTTTAGATGTAGCATTTCTAACAGAGCTGAGTCAGGCATTTATCCATTGTTACTAACAACATGAATTTTGGAGGAATATGTTGGTAGCTTACAATGAGTACTTATGTAGATGTAGTTCTTACTGACTATGTGAAAGTGTAAAAGTATTTGTGTTGTCATTTACAAAAATTTTTTGCCTGTGTAGTTCACCTCATACTTCACAACTTGTTAGCACAAGGAATCTGGAAAAAGCCTAAAATAATGGCGGGACAAAGGCCCAGAAAACAGATTTTAAATATTGTCTTAATAGATAAATAATAAGCATAAAAGTTAGCATGCATTTTCTGAAGGATATGAAGTCTGAATCCCAAATGTATGTCATTATGTAGTGGCTTCAATTCTCAATGATTTGTCAGAAAAAGAGAAATTTTATGAGGAATGGACCAAAAACATGAGACAAAAATCTGGACTGCCTGGAAAATTTGGACAGTTCAGAGGTATGTCCACCATATTCAGCTGCACTAACCCTAATCTTAGCTTTAAGTATTAGCTTACAAAATACACTTTCTCAAACAGTACCACTACACAAGACACTCACACACAATTCCTATTCACTAGCACACGGGCAAAACACTAAAACTATCCCCTTATATAACCCTTAATCTAGCCCTAACCAGCAAACATTCATGCACACACATGCACACATGCACACACACACACACACACACACACACACACACACACACACACACACACACACACACACACGCACACTTACATACACACTCATAACCATCTTTCCAAAACTTTTGGTATATTCCAAAGTTTTGGTGTTAATGTACACAACCACTTATTGTCCTAAACCACAAGTTATATATATAAATGTTTCTCTCTCACTCTTTCTTTGCACATAGATACACACACATACACACACACACACACACACACACATATATATATATATATATATATATATATATATATATATATATATATATATATATGACAATTACAAGCTCTTCTTACTCTTCCCTGCAGCAGTGCAGAGACAGGCAATGCTGAAAAGATTGTGGGCGCCTGCATTGTTGTGCAATGTGAATCATGCAAGAGTTGTTCCATATAACAGATATAGTGAACTGTTTAATACCCCTGAATATAAAGGTCTACATGTCTACTAAAAAATAAATAAAAAGTACTGCTAACTGAAAAACATTCCTCGCTTAATAAGAAATAATGCATGTTAAAGCAGAGATTTATCACACCTGTCTACAATTAAAGTTACATTGCAATATAGTTTGTCTACAGTTAAAGTTACATTGCAATATAGTTTGTCTACAGTTAAAGTTACATTGCAATATAGTGTTAATTCAGAACCTTTATTATCGACTTTGTAAAATGCAATCCTCTAAAGATGCTGCAAAATAGCTAGCATAATGTAGCAAAAATGTCAATGCAGTTAAATTATTAATAGCTACATTAAAACAATGAAAGCTAACAAGTCAGGTATTCAAGACTTCTGCTTTATTAAATTAAATCCATTTTAGTATAATAAGCACTTCAAAATTACACTTCTTGAAAAAGAGATGAAAATGAAAACTAAAAGACGCAAGTGCTTAATTTGTGGAGAAGTATCAATTGTATCTGTGATATAATGTTATAAGCAGTAATTTAAAATGATCCAAAACAGGGTGAAATTTTTGAAGAATAGGAAAAAATCTAACAATATGCCTTTTAATACTGAAATGCATACTAACAGTATACAGTAGTATGAAATACATAGTAACAGTGTACAGTAGTATAGCAGTCTTTAACAGTGTAAAACCTAGATACATTTACACACAGTATTTAATTTCTGACTTATAGCAGTTTATATACATTCTAAATTGTGAATAATTACATATTTAGTATACCATGCTGATTCACAGGATCTCTAAGCTAAGAGTATAATACAAGTTAATACAGAAGGTGGGCTGAGGGGCTAATGAAAGTAGAAGAGAGAAGGGAAAGGGTAGATTAGTGTGGGTAGTATTGTACTGAGGGAGGGAGAGCTGGTAGAGAGCAGTAGGGAGTATAAAGATTAATAAGGGTTGTTACAGTTACAGAGCCAGGTTGCGGTAGTTAGATTTTAAGGCTAAGGATGTAATACAAGTTGGGACTAGGAAGGTAGGATGCAGGGTTAATAATGGCAGGAAAGCGAAGGGAAGAAGTGCAATAGTGGGAGTAGCAAAGTGCTTGGAAACAGGAACTTGGTGATAGAGCAGTAGGAAGTACAAGAAATGAATCAGGGTAGTAACAGTTAAGGACTTTTGGAAGGAAGGAATGAAGTGAAGTCCCCTTTCCCTACTCACCATCTCCTCAGCAGTGTTAAACTCATGTATTGCTAACCAAATACTCATGTGCTCAGGCTTAGTGCTAGAAGCTTGTTTCCAGACCAAAAGCTCATCAATTATTTCAGATGTTGTGACTGTACATCCACTCACCCAGCTGTGAAAATAACTGCTGATTTCTTCAGTATACTCTGTCATACATTCATCTGCCTTTCCCTGTAAACTTATTTCTATGCAGCTCTGGTAACAAGCAAGCAATCATTTTTTTTTAACTTTCGCATAATTTGAACAGTAAACGTAACTGAGTTTAGAAACTCCATGCATTGCTGTATGCATGAAATAGGGAGTTAAAAATCTGAAGACTGCCTTTGGTCAACTTAGTGCTGAATACACTCTCTCTCCAAGGCCCATATAAAACAAACCAACTTATTCTCCTTCTGATATTGAGGAAAAATGTTGTTCTGTCTTGGTCTTCTTGGTTGTGATTTCACCCTCCCATTGACTCCTATACCTCTAGTACGGTTCATCATCTCCCTTTTTTGTGCTGGCATTACTTTTCTCTCCCATCTGCTTGTACCTCTGCACTTCTAGGAGCTACATCCATTTAGCTGCCTTGAGTTCCTTGCCCTTCATTTCAAGTACCAGTGTTTTTAATAGCAGCTAGCCTTTAACGTCTTCTTCTGATGGCAGTGACTATCTTTGGTCTGCTTTCTGCTTTCTCAACATTCTGCATTGTGGATAAAGCTGCAACCATATCTTCTCCAAGATACACATTCAACATAATAAATAAATCTGCTTATTAATACCTCATGAGTGGTATTTCATCCTGACTGTAGGAATGTATGTCCAAAATGTTTTTTCCCAAAGGTTGTAAACTATATGCCTTATATTTTATGATTCCATTAAAAGCTAGTGAACAAAGTGAGCTGATCAGTGGATGTGATACTGGACAGACAGCTTAAACTCAAATTGTAATTGCAGATGACAGTTATTTTGTCAGTTGCCAACTACACCATGGGACTTGCACCTGTGTCAGCTGATGGCATGGCTCAGCCAGCAGGTGCCCATACTGGTCTTCACTACTACACTTGAGCGTACTTGAATGACTCCAGCAAGGGCACCAAGGTGACCTTTTCAAATGCCCTTCCTTGCTTGTTCTATTCTTTTCAGCCAAAACAATGAAGCTCACCTGGAAATATGGACAAGGAAGGCAAAACCCTTTGTGTTTTTGAAATCCAGACTCTACAATGCACCTTTTTGAGATGAAATAGAGACTATATGCCCAGAAACAACAAAAAACAGAGATCTGGATGAATCAACATGACTGTGATTACCTTAGAAATGGTCACAAGCACAGAAGAAGGAACAGTCATATGCAACTATAGTACTGTAGTCCTCTTTTGGTGTGTGCATGCGTGTGTGTGTGTGTGTGTGTGTGTGTGTGTGTGTGTGTGTGTGTGTGTGTGTATGTGTGTGCGTGCATGCGTGTGTGCATGTGTGCGTGTGTGCGTGTGTGCGCGTGTGTGTGTGTGTGTGTGTGTGTGTGTGTGTGTGTGTGTGTGTGTGTGCGTGTGTGTGTGTGTCGGTGTGCAGGTGCATTTGTGAGGGACTGGGGCAGTGGTCCTGAGACCCTGCCTGACCTTGCCCACTCTAGAGAATGGTGAAGCTGTAGTCCATCCTTTTATGTCAGGTGTGATGTTTGCACCTTCAGGATGTTGTCTACCTATGAATATTGGCAGAGAGTTCAGGAGGTGTCTGCACTTCTGAGAAGAAGCCAGCTAGCCATTATCAGTTGCAAACTGTGCCATTTGATTTCTTATATGCCCTCAATGTGTTCACCAGATATGTGATCATAGTTTCAGTAAACCATGAAAGAAAGTGTTTTCTTACCTGAATGACACACTTTTTGATGCTGTAGCACAAAATAGGTTGGTTTCTGCCAGAGTTTTTCCTATCCTCTTTAAGTCTTTGGAAATTACAGCAAACACTGCAAAGCCTCATACAGAGACCTCTCAGATACCTGCTTTGATACAGCCTTGATACTGTTCTGCAGAAGACTGGATTCCCACAGAGAATTTTTCTGTTATGTGACTTAGCTTGTTATATTAGTCAGTCTCTGACAGTCACAATGTTATTAAGTCTGAGAGCACTAGTTCTAGTGACAGCAACCACCAACATGCTTGCCTTTGCTCGAATCATTTGTGAGACTTCTCTAGTGAACTTTAAGCATTTAGTAATCCCAGCTAGCATATTCTGTGTCAATACACTTCAAGATTTCATGGGACTATAAGCTACACCTTTATGGCTACTTCACACTGCAAACCTAACTGTCTGTAGTCCTTTCCAAGAATGGGCATGGAGGTCACTGTCAAGACCAGGGTGTATGTAAGTATTTTTGACAGGAAAAAGTCTTCCTCACACTGCAGGCATAGCTTGACTTCTTGCCCCAAGATTTGATAGCCATGAATACTGAAAACATGGCAGTGGTATGGTGTATAAACAAGGGGGGGGGGGGGGTTCTCCTATCATCTGTGTCAGTGAATTGGTTTCTGGTTACCAACTACTTTATCCTGAAGAACCAGTTCTGTAGTTGACAGGTTTAGTCACTGTTTACTGATATCTCATGAGTGGTCCCTCTCCCTATCTACGGGAAGAAACCGCTCCATTACTGCAGTAAAAATTACTTTGACATTATTGCATCTACAGCACAAAGTGCAGTAGTTTTTTTTTCATAATTCCTCCTCGAAGGAAACATCCTAGACGTGTTCATCCAGAGATGGCTCCCAGGACTCATTTGTATGCTTTTCCTACCATTTTCCCTTATTCTAAAGTTCATTCAGAAGGTGAAACCGACAAGCATAAAGTCATCCTTATCACATTATATATGCCTCAGTAAGTTTGTTTTTCCTTGCTCAGTCAGCATCTTGTAAAGATCCTGTTCAATTGTGACCCTTCAGATTCTTGCCGAACCATCTATCTGACAAGCCTCATCTGGATCTCCATTCCCTTTGACTAACTGCATGATTTTCTTTCTTTGCTTCCACTAATGGTTAGGGATACTTAACACCCTGCTAGGGTACTCCTTTTATTTCGTACAGGAGCCCTAATACTAGAAAATATACAAGAATAAGTGGACATGTTTTTCTCTGGCCTACTTTAAAATGTTTGGATGGATGAGATTTAGGAGTTTAATAGAATCAACCACTTATCTTTATTAGGATTATAACTCTATCATTAGCATTTTGAAAAGTGTGTACAACCATTTTCTGAGGTACTTTCCTGATTAAACTTCCTGTCAGGGATCCTGTATGGCTTTTGGATTTGTACTTTGCTTTAGAAAAAAGCTGACTGTTTTTCTTCTGATACTATCTGCATCAGCAGATTGAAATTAATATCTTGGAAGATATGAATTGCAGTGGTCATCATCCAGAAGAATTTATGAGCTAGCAGACATTGTGTTGATCCCACATATTTAATTGCCCACAATAATCAAATGTCACTGCAAACTAACTCATTTATGCCTACAATGGCCACTGACACAAACATCTATCAATCTCATACTGTTCTAACAGTAATAAATGTATTCTGATTTGTGTGGATGTCACTTTCAGATTTTATGTAGACAGACCCTCATCTTTCTTCTCTCCTTTTTTAACAAAAAAGTGATCCTAAAATTTTCAAAACTGCCTTGCCCAGATGATTAAACTGACAGTATTAATTCTTAGAGCTCACTCATACAGGGTGGTAAATTTCTCTCCGGCTTTTTTCAAAAATACCATAATATATTTGGGGAAAAGCTACTTGGGCTTTAATTAATATTTTTTACAAAATACTGTCAGTTTATGTGATATTTAAATCAATGTATTTCTTTGGGGCCACAGTTATCAGAGGTTATATTCCCATGAAAGGGACAACCCAGGAGGATACGTGTAGGATTGTGCCTTGGAGTTAATGAGGCTGGACCTTCTACTTGTATATATGAAAGTTACAATATTGCCATATTAACTGACCCAGATGAGCAGGTCCTTTTGTCTTCATATCCACCTTTTTGCATTTGCCATCCAGCTGACATGACCTGGTGGCTATTAATTTTCAGATTTTTTTTCTATTCCATCTAAGTACTGTATGACTAAAATATGGAGAGACAAGCCTTTTTTTTTTTTTTTGCAGTGCATTCTAAGTGGAGGAGAGCATGATGGCCAGGGAGACTTTGTTATATTGAAATGCCGGGCATTGATTCTTCCATTAAGGAGGATAGGCCTGCTTACAAATATCTAAAATTATGCTAACTCTGGAACTTTCTATTCTAACACCTTAGTAAATATCACGGTTAAAACCATGTTGAACATAGTACATAAAGATTAGAAATTAAAAGATATGCAAGCTTTGCTTGGCCCTAAGCATGCTTATGAGAATTATAGGTTCATAGGTTCATAGGTGTGTACTAGGCTAATGGCCCTGGGGCCTTTACAAGCCTAGCCATAGGATTACCCTGGCATAGTGCCACCTGACCTTAGTTCCCAGTGCCTCTGTCGAGTAGAGCCACTGGTGTTATCCCCAGGGTGAATTTTCTGTTTCCCATCCACTCATCAAGATTTCTCTTGAAGAGGGTCAGCAAGGTGCTCTGCTTGACATGTATGGGAAGTCTGTTCCATAGCATGGGCAGTGTCTGGGTTATGAACCTGTCTCTCCAGCATGTTCTGTTAATTGTGATAATGAGGATGAGGTCTCTGGAGCGTGTGGTACAGAGGGATTGGGATTTCTTTAGATGTAAAGAAACCAAGTGAAGTAGCTGGACTGGACCCACTCACAAGTAAAAATAGATGAAAGACTCTTTTGTATTAAACAAAATTCACTTTGTGAAATAGTTGGTTTCTTTATTTGTGGTTTGGTTTGTGCTTGTTCTTCATTTTTTATTTCTTTAGATGTAGCATTTCTAACAGAGCTGAGTCAGGCATTTATCCATTGTTACTAACAACATGAATTTTGGAGGAATATGTTGGTAGCTTACAATGAGTACTTATGTAGATGTAGTTCTTACTGACTATGTGAAAGTGTAAAAGTATTTGTGTTGTCATTTACAAAAATTTTTTGCCTGTGTAGTTCACCTCATACTTCACAACTTGTTAGCACAAGGAATCTGGAAAAAGCCTAAAATAATGGCGGGACAAAGGCCCAGAAAACAGATTTTAAATATTGTCTTAATAGATAAATAATAAGCATAAAAAGTTAGCATGCATTTTCTGAAGGATATGAAGTCTGAATCCCAAATGTATGTCATTATGTAGTGGCTTCAATTCTCAATGATTTGTCAGAAAAAGAGAAATTTTATGAGGAATGGACCAAAAACATGAGACAAAAATCTGGACTGCCTGGAAAATTTGGACAGTTCAGAGGTATGTCCACCATATTCAGCTGCACTAACCCTAATCTTAGCTTTAAGTATTAGCTTACAAAATACACTTTCTCAAACAGTACCACTACACAAGACACTCACACACAATTCCTATTCACTAGCACACGGGCAAAACACTAAAACTATCCCCTTATATAACCCTTAATCTAGCCCTAACCAGCAAACATTCATGCACACACATGCACACATGCACACACACACACACACACACACACACACACACACACACACACACACACACACACACACACACGCACTTACATACACACTCATAACCATCTTTCCAAAACTTTTGGTATATTCCAAAGTTTTGGTGTTAATGTACACAACCACTTATTGTCCTAAACCACAAGTTATATATATAAATGTTTCTCTCTCTCACTCTTTCTTTGCACATAGATACACACACATACACACACACACACACACACACACATATATATATATATATATATATATATATATATATATATATATATATATATGACAATTACAAGCTCTTCTTACTCTTCCCTGCAGCAGTGCAGAGACAGGCAATGCTGAAAAGATTGTGGCCTGCATTGTTGTGCAATGTGAATCATGCAAGAGTTGTTCCATATAACAGATATAGTGAACTGTTTAATACCCCTGAATATAAAGGTCTACATGTCTACTAAAAAATAAATAAAAAGTACTGCTAACTGAAAACATTCCTCGCTTAATAAGAAATAATGCATGTTAAAGCAGAGATTTATCACACCTGTCTACAATTAAAGTTACATTGCAATATAGTTTGTCTACAGTTAAAGTTACATTGCAATATAGTTTGTCTACAGTTAAAGTTACATTGCAATATAGTGTTAATTCAGAACCTTTATTATCGACTTTGTAAAAATGCAATCCTCTAAAGATGCTGCAAAATAGCTAGCATAATGTAGCAAAAATGTCAATGCAGTTAAATTATTAATAGCTACATTAAAACAATGAAAGCTAACAAGTCAGGTATTCAAGACTTCTGCTTTATTAAATTAAATCCATTTTAGTATAATAAGCACTTCAAAATTACACTTCTTGAAAAAGAGATGAAAATGAAAACTAAAAGACGCAAGTGCTTAATTTGTGGAGAAGTATCAATTGTATCTGTGATATAATGTTATAAGCAGTAATTTAAAATGATCCAAAACAGGGTGAAATTTTTGAAGAATAGGAAAAAAAATCTAACAATATGCCTTTTAATACTGAAGGCCATGAAAGTTTAATAGAAAAAGCATTTCTAAAAACAGCAGTCGTGCAGTTCCAAGTGTCATTCCCTACTGCCATAGTGTTTGCCCAGGGAGAGTTATTATTATCTACCACAGCATTAAGCAACCACCTCACACACCAGTCTTTTACAGCTGAAATTATTAATTTAAATATAGATGATATTTCAGATACCTAGGTTCTATTCCCAAATGCAACATTTACATTGAACCATAATTTAAAATTCAAACAGTGTTTGCCAGTGTGTAATTGTCTCCTGCACCCCACAATCACTGATTCTCTCAGTCAAATAATTATCAGTTAAAGACGATCTGCCTTTGTGGCATAGAGGAATAAAGCACCAAATATGACCTAGATGAGCAGAGTTCAGTCAACAGCTCAAGGGATGGAGTAGCTACGCATTGGGGGGAGGGGTCATGAGCAGCCAAAAGTGGGTGTTCCACCCTGTTGGCAACGTGGCAATCTGACTTAATGCAATGGACATAGCTGCCGAGAGAAGGGGTTTGGGAGATAGAAATCCTCTGATGGCTGCCTAGATGATGGCCTCGCATAAGTGCAACTGCACTACCACCAAATGATGAGTCTGTTTCACAGCAGGATGGTTGATGGTTGCCAAGCAGCAGGGGTAAAATGACATAAAAAATGATTGTCTAATATGGTCTGTGGAGTTCTCTTACCCAAAAAAGAGTGATCCTAGAGGTATACAGTTACATGCTGTACTCAGAATTACAGCACAGTTATTGTCTTTATATTCTGGATGAGTTCCTTGTCACCCAAGCAGAGCCATGACTGTGGTAGAGTGAAGAGGACAGGTGCTCTGGGTGCAACCTCTTAATGTGTATCATTGTCAAATAAGAATGATGTGTAACTGCACTAAATGCATTTCTTTATGAAGCAATGAAAACATCATGGCTTTGTCAATGAATGCAGATACCACATTTGCACTTGCAGCTGAATGCTCATGTATAGTAATTGTAGCAGAGTTTGTCACACTTTTTTAGACTTTCTTTTCAACTTTGAGTTGAGGGGGAACCACTTTGAGGAACTGCCCATAGATACCAGATAGTCTAGCTGCAGTTTTGTATCCAAGTGAATTTATAAACTGCAACAGTAATATATTTGCCTTAGCAAAGATGAACACAGAGTACGTGAGTAAGGATTGGTTGCTATATAATGCATGCTGAGACAACCTCTCCCTTATTACTGCAGGTATCTAGAATTTGAAAGCAAAGTAAGCATAATTGCTCATGACTTTTGAAAAAATATCCATATATTTTGTGTGTGTGTGTGTGTGTGTGTGTGTGTGTGTGTGTGTGTGTGTGTGTGTGTGTGTGTGTGTGTGTGTGTGATAAGTACCTGACAATGTTCTGAAGTTAGTTATCCTTTTTTTTGTTACAGAAAGTGCATAATGAAAACCTTTCTAATCTGAACAGAAACATCCTGAAACTAAGAATTTTGAAGACACACATTTGGTATTAGGGAGACAGGTAAGGATAGGCCAAGTCTAAGGTGTGTGTGTGTGTGCGTGTGTGCGTGTGTGCGTGTGTGTGTGTGTGTGTGTGTGTGTGTGTGTGTGTGTGTGTGTGTGTGTGTGTGTGTGTTTATGTGAATATGTCTTGTTTGTTGCTTGAGTCTGGGATGGGGTTAGATTTGGTTGGAATTAGGATTAGGGTTAGGATTAGCACACATGGTATCAATCTTGCATTTTTATTTATTTATTTATATTTGTTTATTTGAGTAAATAGACTTTATCAGTTTAGGTCATGACAAAAATTACCCCACCCAAAGTCGTCACTCTTTGGAGATGTTACATCATACTAACATATAACAGACACCAGGCTTCACTAAAGTATCCAACTGGAGGTTCCACCACAGGATCCAGACAAGATTCATACTGCAGTAAAAAAAACAGAGTCTTCACATTTCATTGTCCTGCACTTAAGCCCCATTTCCAGGCAGCATGCTGATTTGTCATACTGTTGTCACATCAACAGGACAGAGCATGAATGCAAAGGTAGCAACCATCGAACCCTCTTCTTTACCAGTACTCTCATCTTCATGCTATTTATTCTATTTTTTGGCAAAAATATTGCATCACCATACTATGATAATGACCATGCATAAGGTTAGATAGGCCATCTTTACACCACGCATAAAAAAACTGCATGATAATATCTTAGCTCTAGGGCTACACCAACCAAAATAGGCAAGAACAAAAGCAGCGGGAATGAAGGGGTGATTTACTGCAAAGGCAGGGCACATAAATCAGCCACTGCTGTTGTGAGTACCTCACAACTACAATAACATTTCAGTACCCCCACCTTCACAGTCTAGATGAGTAGCACAGTGAGTTGTAAATCCAGTCAATGGCGCAAGGCATCTATAAGCTGTCCTAGTTTCTCTGCTGTAACAAAATCAACCTCTAGCCTTGAAAAGTGCATGGAGCTTGGAGTGTTTAGTAAAAGTCTTAAGCTCTTAAGCACAGCTGTTTAGACAAAGACACACCAGCATTCCTCTCAGCTGTCAATGATTTTACAGAACATCCCTGATTTGGTCTTGTATCTACTCTGTTCCTCATAACTGACATGCCATTAAAGTCAGTCAATAATATCAGACTTTAAAGTTTTATACGTCTTACTTTTAAATCGAGAGTTGTTTTGCATTACATTTTCGGTTAGTGCAGAGGACTAAAGTGTTGACCTGATAAAAAAGTACTTTTTCGTCCAAGGGTATAGAGCTCAAATCTTTATTTTCCCTTTGTTCTTTTCATTTATTTTAAATATTCCTGGTGTCTAGTGTTAAACAGAGGACTAAAGCTTTGCCATGTTAACGAGTTGAGTTATTTGCCAAGGGTATTGGATCTGAAGCATTTTTAAATGAGGTATGGTAATATTTAATGAGTGTCCTCAGTTTCTAGCATTACATCCATATGTCTTACATCTTTCATGCTCCAAAACCTTTGTTCTTTTAACTTTACAAATGACATTAGGGTAATATTTCAAGAGTATCCCTGATGTCTAGCGTTCCCTCTTACCCACACAATATTTGTGCTGCAAAACAATTGTTTTATTAACTTTTAAAGTGAGCTTAGGGTAATATTTAAAGAGTATCCCTGATGTCTATTGTTACTACTGTCCATACAGATTTCATACTGCAAAATCTATTGTTATATTCATTTTTAAGTAACTTTAAAGTATATTTAAAATTTCCTGGTGTGTAGTACCCACCAACATTACAGGACTAGCTTGTTAATCTAGGGGAGTTTAGACATATGCCTGCCCCCTCCACACACACACACGCACACACACACACACACACACACACACACACACACACACACACACACACACACACACACACACACACATGCGCACCTATGCACACACATACTCACACACTCACCTGAGACTACTTATTCCTCTGTATACACTCTCACATGCAGCCACATGCACACACATTTGCACACACTTTCCACCACTCTCTGTCTGATAAACTCACCAGCACTTAAGTCTAATGAAATCTCACCCATTAAAAGTAATGGGTGAACATGAATCTTTAGCTCAGTTAATTAACTCAGCTTAGCAAGCTAACTTACACAACTGAGTGATCCCCTGAACCACTCAGCTGTATAATTGCTTAACCATAGGCATTTTATAGGGAAAGCACATGGCTGATTAGCACAGGTGAGATACCCATAGTGCCTCATTAACATGTAGGTTGGCTCAGGAGATGGCCCATCATGGTGATCCTACACATTGTATAGGATAAGTATGGTGGGCCTGTTGCTGATCACCACTATATCATCTTCAACTTGACGAAGCAGTGTCCTACTTTAATACAAAATTCCTACAAATTCTAGAATACCATGTCCCAGCTTGCTCTACCTGAATAAGGACCAAAATTGCCCTGTGGCTCATGAAAGAAACTAGACAAAAGATCCTCCTAAGTAATAACATTTGGGCCAAATGGAGAGCCTCTAAAAACCCATCAGAATACATTTACTTTAAACAGTTAAGAAATGCCACCTAAAAAGCAATTCTGCTCGAAAAAAAAAAAAAAAAAAACTTTTACCTTCACCTCCAACAAAAACACCAGCAAAAACCTCAAAAGTTCTGGTCAGGCATTAACAAGCTACTTCAGTCAGGGCACTCTAAAACTCCTGCCCCATCAGATATCAGCCATAATAACTCTAAGCAAATTGCTGAGGCTTTCAACAACTACTTTACTGAAGCTATTCAAACTCTAGCTAATACACTACCCCCTGTCAGCAACTAGCCCATGAATCACCACCAATAGCCCAGTTAATTCTTTTCATATACAACCAGTACCTACATCTCTCATTTGCACCCTCCTTCAAAAACTCAAACAAAGCACCCCTTCAGCTGACTGTCTACCAGCTGAATACCTGCAAATAGCAGCTAAAACCATTGCCTGTCCCATTTCCATCCTTATAAATAGAACAATTACAGAAAGCACAATCCCTTCCATCTGGAAAGTCTCCCATATCATCCCTCTACATAAGGGTGGTACTTCTACTGAGATTTCTAACTTTGGACCAGTTGCCTTACTCTCTCCAATAGCTAATATAATGGAAACATGCATCCACCAACAACTACTTGACCACCTCCTCCATAATAATTTACTTGCTATATGTCAACATGGGTTTAGGCCATTCCATAGTACCACCACTGCCCTGCTATCTTTTTCTGACTGTATAAACAAAAATCTTAACAATAACTCTCTTTCCTCTGCACTATTTATTGACTTTACAAAAGCCTTTAACATGGTTAACCATCACCTACTTATTGATATACTAAAATCCCTATCACTTGACCCACAGGCATTACTTTGGTTTAAATCCTATTTAGAAAACAGAGAGCAAGTGGTGCTCTGGGATAACAATCTATCTACACCCCTCCCTGTTAACATTGGAGTACCTCAAGGCTCTATTTTAGGCCCTCTTCTCTTTTCAATTTTTATTAATGATCCAAATGCCAAAATTCTACAAACCAGCTGCAAACAATATGCAGATGATTCTACTTTAATATGTTTTGCTAAGTCTATAACTTCACTCCAGACCCTCACCCAAACAGTATTCAATATTGTTGAAAATTGGTTCATGCAACATTGCCTCCTCCTGAACCCTCCAAAAAAACGAAATTATTGCTTTTTGCTCCTACCCAAAAGTCACCAGAAATTCACTTCACAGTAACCTCTAACAATGGAACTAGCATATCTCCAGACACTACAACCCATCTCCTAGGAATTACAGTAGACCACAACCTCAGCTATGATGATCATATTAATACTACTATAAAATCTGTCAACAAAAACTAGGCTCCCTTTATAGAATCAAACCCTTCCTTATGCCATTAGCTAGATCTATCTGCTCTTGAGTTTAGGACAGGTTTAATAGAAATTACATCAATTCTATAATATTATGTTATTATATTATAATTATAGTATTATTATTACATCAACATGTAATTTTTTGTACTGCTTCTAATATTGTTATCTCATTTTACTTTGTAAATATTTTTACTGTATATGTTTGTTACATGGGTGGAGCTTTTCTCCCTGGGCCTTCACTGAAAATGGGCTCTTGGCCTAGTCAGACATATCTGATACACATATGTAAAATAAATAAATAGTTTACTGCATCTAATTTCAATTGCCATAATAATTCTATGTATTCAACACTGGATTCCCAAGCACCTTCCAATAAGTTCTGTGGAACTATGTCTATTATACCAAATACAAATTTGTTGAAATTCTGGCATTGCAGAGAATGTTTATTAAGTGCATTTTTCTTATTACATCTAATTATATCAGTTAAGTTCATATATTCTCTTTCTTAATTGATGTTCTGTTTTGCCAACATTTAATGCTAGCCATGTGTGGTATTTAGCCAGATATACCACACCTCTTGACCCACAATTGCCATACTTAAAAATAACATTACTAGTTAAAAGAATTTCCCAAAACAATATCGTCACCTTCATATATGTGTGAATACTGCACACGCCCCACATTTTCTCGTATGGCCAAGTGCTTTGCGGTTTCTTTAAGTTTCTGTTACAAATTTTTACCAGTCCTGTAAACAGACTCCGCTTGGTGCCCCGTAGTGTCCAAAATAAGTTCATTTGATTTAAAAATAGTCCAATTGTATCATATGATATATTTTACTTCATTGGGCCCATTCCGATACTTGAGAGCTAGTGCATGTTCAAAATTGTTATTTATAAGGGAATGAGAATTATTCTGTATAGAAGCTTCTGGTCTTAATCCAATCCCTAATAAAGGACTGTAAACAGCAGTGGCGGCTGGTGACTTCAAATCACAGGGGGGCTGCAGGAGACAGCTGAATGGGTGGGGTCAAGGGGAAGGGGTGTGGTCAACATAAAGGGGAGGAGCTATGCACAAAACCACAAAAAAAATAACTTTAATTAAATACGCTGCCCTGGGTGGAAAACCATCATTATGAAAGTCCAATCAAGACAAAAATAAGTGTAGAAGAATAAAAATATTTCAATGCATTGGCTGCATGATAGCTTACTTAATATCTAGATGGAAACAAAAGGTTGTGAGGCATGAAAAAATAAATTACTTTTTAAATACATTACTGGAATGCCAGTCAAAATCAAGTATAAGAAAAACCAGAAGCACTCAACTCAAACCACTTCTCCTTGCACTGCAGTTCTAATTATAATATATTCAGTTTTATTAAAGTACCAAGTAACATGCTGAAAGTAGAAATCTATGTGATTCCCCCACTTGTAAAAATGTTTCTTATCCAAAAAAGACCGGCTACCTGACAACTTGTTTCATGGGGAAAACATGATAAAAGTAAAAAATGAAAAGCAAACAAGAAACAAGCTCAAGATACATTGCTTAAAGGATTACTGTACAGGTTATGGACCACACATGATTGGCATTCTGTTTAGTTTACGGGTAAAGTCTGTAGAGATGACTGGAAGTCTCCAACAAGTGTAATGAGCTTTTTAAAATAATGGAATCCTGTCCTTTAATACCCAAGGCTTATACATTATCTAGTCAAGTATTATCTGCATGGCAACAACAGAAAGGCTTTCAATGTTGGCAATTCTTTAACAGTATGCTTATTAAAGCTTACTTGCATCTTACAATGTCAGACAAGCTTACCTTATGGTCATTAAAGCATTGCTACTTAAACACAGAGCAACAGGCACTTTGAGTAATAAGCATAAATCTGAGTAATAAGCATAAATCAACAGTACAAAAATATGACAGAAAACAGACCATTCTGCAAAATCAAGGACAGATGAAAAGCCACTGTAGTACTTATGCAGTGTGTCCTCCCCATCCAAGGTAGATACAACTACTCCTTGCCTTGCTTGGACACATCCAGAGTCACTACATGGGGGAGTGGGGTGCAACAAGCATGTCACAATTTGAAATCTCTCTGGTTGACTGTGATGGCCCTGACACATTTGTCATACCTCTCAACCTCAAGAGCAAGAAATCTGGACAAAGCCATACACAGAAGTGGGACAAAGGCCCAACAATAAGGACAATTTTTAAATATTGCTCTAATAAACTTAGAAAGATAATAGAATAGGTCTTGCATTAGTATGACTTCTCTGAAGGGTATAAAATCTGAAACTCAAATGTCTGTCATTTTCTAACTTCAGTCTTTAATGATTTGTCACTAATTTGCCAAAAAATACAATTTTATGAAAAATGGATCAAAAATGTGATGCAAAAATATAAAATAGACACACAATACAGCTGCTACCTGTCAGAGAAGGGGCACTTTAATATTAGTACTGCTACCTTGAGCAGCTGACAAAATAAAAGAATCTACATGCATTTCAAGTAATCTATAACTTTGATTATTACAGTTATTTCTTAATTGTAAACCCTCCATGTTTTCTTCCAAAATTGCTATTTTGCGGAGGGATTATTAGGGGGAAGAGCAACATTTTGAGCCAAAAATTGGGGACAGTTGAGAGGTTGGCTATGCCTAATTCTATAAAGCAATTTATTTACATGTACCTCTCAACCTGTTAATGCAGTAAATCTGAACAAGGCCAAATATACTGGGGGCACATATAAACAGTACTAAAAATTGCTCTTGTATAAATTGAGACAGTTGATAGAACAGCTCTTACTTTAACATGCATTTTTCTGAAGGTTATGAAGTCTGAAACTTATTATTTAGTGACTTCTGGCAAATCATTTAGGAATTAAAACTACAAATTTTATGAACAACAAACCAAAAATAAGAAGAAAAAATCTATTCATTCTTTGAAAATCTGGACAGTTGGGAGGTATAGTTCAGCTGGGCCTGTCTGAGTTTGCTGTCCTTCCCCCCTGACAAAATAATGGTTGAATGGAGCCTCTGCAGCCATTCCAATGAACCATTACTTGGCTATTTCACTCCATTTACCATAAACACTAATGTGCATACTGCTTTACTTCTATGATGAGTTGGACTTCATTTGAAAGTTTTATTTTGTATTTTACAGCACAAACACTAAGTCACCTGTTAAACAAAGCAATGCAGTCTCACAATGAAAACTTAGCATTAAAACTTCTCTGCCCTTGAAACTCACATTCATTGAAACAGCATTGAAACCCACATTCAAAGAAAATACATTTTGCCAGTGGCAGATAAAGATTAATTTTGGGCTGTTTTCGAATCATAGGCCCCTTGCATATGAAACATACATGTGCTCTTTGATACACCTTCCTCATTGTACTAAAATTATATTCCTTGTACAATACAGTACACTTGTTAGAGGGTGTTTTAAATTTGTTTTGAACATTTTTCCAGTAAGCAATGAAACAAACCATATGCACCCATAATGGCAAAACTGCCCAGTTGAGAACATTTATCATAAAAAAGTCTACTCAGACTTCCACAATCCACCATTATTAGTAAATATACACAATTCTACAGTCCACCATTATTAGTAAATATGCACAATTCCACAGTCCACCATTATTAGTAAATACGCACAATTCTACAGTCCACCATTATCAGTAAATATGCACAATTCTACAGTCCACCTTTATCAGTAAATATGCACAATTCTACAGTCCATTATCAGTAAATATGCACAATCTCTGAAGTAAGTCATCTAAATAATTCCACATTAAAGAAATCTGTAACTAATGAAGCGGTTGCTTCTAGCAATCACCTTTATATTTCATGGTTTCATCGAAAAATAAAGTGTCTGTTGCCCCTCAGGAATAAATTGCCTATATTACATTAAAAAAATGATAAGCTAGTAATAATATTGCAAGAGGAAATGGATGGCAAACTGATAACGAACTCATAGTTAGTATCTTCACCAAGGAGAACATTCTCAGTACGGTAGCATCCACCCCTGGTGGAAGTAGAACCCACAGCCTTCTGCATCAAAAGCAAGTACACAACCTGTTGTGCTATAGTATTAACTAGGCAAAGCACTAAACTTCTATTCCCCTGCAGTTCTCAGCTCCTTGTAAAATCTACTCAATACTCAACTGCATCTCAACTTCGCAGCTCAAGAAAACTGGAAAAAGCCAAAATGTATTGGGGGGGGTCAAAAGCTCAAAAACCAGGGACACATTAAACATTGCTTGTATAATCTTGGAAAGTTGCTAGAATAAAATGTGTTGCCACCATATATTTTACTGCCAAGGTCCCTGAGCAAAAAACAGTCAGAGTAACATACCACTACGCCACATCAGCTGCTTTGTAAAAGAGAGGAAGACTGAAACTTAAATGGCTATCATTTAGTGAATTCAGTTTTCACCATAGCTGTCAACCTCTTAGTACAAAACACCTGGACAAACCCAGTAATGAGGGAATACAGCCCTCAAACATATTCAGTGAATTCAGTTCTTGCCATAGCTGTCAACCTTAGCACAAAAACCTGGACGAAGCCAATAATGGGGGAATACAGTCCCAAAAATAGGGACAAATTTAAAATATTCATCTTATAAACTTAGAAAATTGCTAGAAAAAAAGGTTGTGCTACTATGTATTCTGAAGAACATGAAGTTTGAAATTCAAATGCCGGTCAATTTTACTGCGGACAGAACAAAAACAATTTTCAGCAGAGACGCAGGGATTAATACTGCAGACACATCTTTGTAAGATGACAGGGCACCAGAGCAAATCCACACAAACACAGGGAGGAGATGCAGACTCCACACAGAAGCCACCCCAACTAAGAATCCAACCAGAAAACCTACAGCTGTGAGGCAACAATACTACCACTGCACCATCAATTATGCAAGGAATTAAACATTCAGAAACCTGAAGTCTGAAATTCAAATGCCTGTCAATTTTACTGCGGACAGAACAAAAACAATTTTCAGCAGAGACGCAGGGATTAAAACTGCAGACACGTCTTTGTAAAATGGCAGGGCACCAGAGCAAATCCACACAAACACAGGGAGAAGATGCAGACTCCACACAGAAGCCACCCCAACCAAGAATCAAACTAGAAAACCTATAGCTGCAAGGCAACAATACTACCACTGCACCATCAATTATGCAAGGAATTAAACATTCAGAAACCTGAAGTCTGAAATTCAAATGCCTGTCAATTTTACTGTGGAATGAACAAAAACAATTTTCAGCAGAGACGCAGGGATTAATACTGCAGACACGTCTTTGTAAAATGGCAGGGCACCAGAGCAAATCCACACAAACACAGGGAGAAGATGTAGACTCCACACAGAAGCCACCCCAACCAAGAATCAAACCAGAAAACCTATAGCTGTGAGACAACAATACTACCACTGCACCATCAATTATGCAAGGAATTAAACATTCAGAAACCTGAAGTCTGAAATTCAAATGCCTGTCAATTTTACTGCGGACAGAACAAAACCAATTTTCAGCAGAGATGCAGGGATTAATACTGCAGACACGTCTTTGTAAAATGGCAGGACACCAGAGCAAATCCACACAAACACAGGGAGGAGATGCAGAATCCACACAGAAGCCACCCCAACCAAGAATCAAACCAGAAGACCTATAGCTGTGAGGCAACAATACTACCACTGCACCATCAATTATGCAAGGAATTAAACATTCAGAAACCTGAAGTCTGAAATTCAAATGCCTGTCAATTTTACTGCAGACAGAACAAAAACAATTTTCAGCAGAGACGCAGGGATTAAAACTGCAGACACGTCTTTGTAAAATGGCAGGGCACCAGAGCAAATCCACACAAACACAGGGAGAAGATGCAGACTCCACACAGAAGCCACCCCCACCAAGAATCAAACCAGAAAACCTATAGCTGTGAGGCAACAATACTACCACTGCACCATCAATTATGCAAGGAATTAAACATTCAGAAACCTGAAGTCTGAAATTCAAATGCCTGTCAATTTTACTGCGGACAGATCAAAAACAATTTTCAGCAGAGACGCAGGGATTAAAACTGCAGACACGTCTTTGTAAAATGGCAGGGCACCAGAACAAATCCACACAAACACAGGGAGGAGATGCAGACTCCACACAGAAGCCACCCCAACCAAGAATCAAACCAGAAAATCTATAGCTGTGAGGCAACAATACTACCACTGCACCATCAATTATACAAGGAAATAAACATTCAGAAACCTGAAGTCTGAAATTCAAATGCCTGTCAATTTTACTGCAGACAGAACAAAACCAATTTTCAGCAGAGACGCAGGGATTAATACTGCAGACACGTCTTTGTAAAATGGCAGGACACCAGAGCAAATCCACACAAACACAGGGAGGAGATGCAGAATCCACACAGAAGCCACCCCAACCAAGAATCAAACCAGAAAACCTATAGCTGTGAGGCAACAATACTACCACTGCACCATCAATTATGCAAGGAATTAAACATTCAGAAACCTGAAGTCTGAAATTCAAATGCCTGTCAATTTTACTGCAGACAGAACAAAAACAATTTTCAGCAGAGACGCAGGGATTAAAACTGCAGACACGTCTTTGTAAAATGGCAGGGCACCAGAGCAAATCCACACCAACACAGGGAGGAGATGCAGACTCCACACAGAAGCCACCCCCACCAAGAATCAAACCAGAAAACTTATAGCTGTGAGGCAACAATACTACCACTGCACCATCAATTATGCAAGGAATTAAACATTCAGAAACCTGAAGTCTGAAATTCAAATGCCTGTCAATTTTACTGCGGACAGATCAAAAACAATTTTCAGCAGAGACGCAGGGATTAAAACTGCAGACACGTCTTTGTAAAATGGCAGGGTACCAGAACAAATCCACACAAACACAGGGAGGAGATGCAGACTCCACACAGAAGCCACCCCAACCAAGAATCAAACCAGAAAATCTATAGCTGTGAGGCAACAATACTACCACTGCACCATCAATTATGCAAGGAAATAAACATTCAGAAACCTGAAGTCTGAAATTCAAATGCCTGTCAATTTTACTGCTGACAGAACAAAAACAATTTTCAGCAGAGACGCAGAGATTAAAACTGCAGACACGTCTTTGTAAAATGGCAGGGCACCAGAGCAAATCCACACAAACACAGGAAGGAAATGCAGACTCCACAAAGAAGCCACCCCAACCAAGAATCAAACCAGAAAACCTATAGCTGTGAGGCAACAATACTACCACTGCACCATCAATTATGCAAGGAATTAAACATTCAGAAACCTGAAGTCTGAAATTCAAATGCCTGTCAATTTTACTGCGGACAGATCAAAAACAATTTTCAGCAGAGATGCAGGGATTAAAACTGCAGACACGTCTTTGTAAAATGGAAGGGCACCAGAACAAATCCACACAAACACAGGGAGGAGATGCAGACTCCACACAGAAGCCACCCCAACCAAGAATCAAACCAGACAACCTATAGCTGTGAGGCAACAATACTACCACTGCACCATCAATTACGCAAGGAATTAAACATTCAGAAACCTGAAGTCTGAAATTCAAATGCCTGTCAATTTTATTTAACATTTGTTAATGAGGACAGTCTGACTTGGAACAAAAAAACAATTTTCAGCAGAGGCCCAGGAAGAAATAATGCAGACATGTCTTTGTAATATGGGAGGACACAAAAGCAAACCCACACAAACACAGGGAGAAGATACAGACCCCACAAAGAAGGAACCCCAGCCAAGAATCAAACCTGAGAACCTGCAGCTGTGAGACAACAATGCTACTACTACACCATCAAATATCAAGCATTAAAACATTTACAAACCACAGATATTATGAGGAACAGATCAGATCAAATATGAGGCAAAAATCTGCAATTTTTTTACAAATGGTGGTGGGTAGGGAACCCAAGTCTTTAACACCTGCATACAGGGTACAGGGTTCAAGCCTGAGGTATTCCCTACCACACCACCATGAGCACCTGGGGCATTTACACACACACACACACACACACAGTAAAACAAGCACACACCATATATTCCATCAATACACTTACATGTCCTGTCCGTTCTCCATAATATCCATCCAGCTAATGTCCTGCCTGCGCAATACTCACGAGATCCCTGCCGCATTCAAAATCCAAAAGCTCCTTCCCGAGATTGGCGAGACTGTCCCTAAATCCTGACTGCTGCTGTTGCAGTCTGGCCCCGACATATTCTCCCAGTGAGTCTGTGCACAGACGTGTCCTTGTGTCCCCCTATGGGGACTGCCAGGAGGATGCGCAGTAGTCGGGACTACTGCGCATGCGCGAAGTCTAAAAAACATTTTTATTTGAGGGGGCTGCAGTCCGGCAGTCCGATAGCATGGGCCGCCCCTGGTAAACAGTCTTCCTTTTTGAAGTAACTTCCTGAATATTTTTTTCCCAAAAAGGACTGAGGATATCCTCTATCTAGGAGCATATTCTTATGTTTGTACTTCATGTTCATATAGTTTATCTTCAGAAATCATGCAGGGTAATCCAATGAGTTGTCCCTTAATCAACTAAATTTTTTGACTATGTGGATGGTAAGTGGTAAAATGTTAAAAAGAATTATTGTAAGTTGGCTTCCTATATATGTTGGCCCCAACTCTCTCATCTGTTTTAAAAATGAAGGCATCCATATACTGTTTGTGTTATATTTGCAAGTAAATTTAAGAAAATCAGTGGTCACATTCATATAATTAATAAATTCCTTAGCCACATTATCTGTATTGTCCCATAAAACAAAGATGTCAACAGGGTGCCTCAAATATAGAACACAGTGTGCAAAACTTGATCATTATTGAATATGTATTTGTTTCCCACTCATACATAACAAGGTTTGCAAAAACAGGTGCACATGAGGGCACACCTTTAATATAATATTCCTGTCATTTTTAATACAAGGAAAGTTGGCTATGATTACATAAATTACTTAACCCTGTTTTTGACACAGTGCAATAAACAACTGTTGATGGAGCAATGTGGGAGTAGAGTGCATGCTCTCCATTTTATTCCTGTGGTAAGCCCAGGGCGTGGGCAGAGAGGAAATTAAGGGCATCAAATGCACTTTATTCTTCTGAAAAACTCCATAGTAAAACAAGGACCCCAGTTCCAAAAGACTTGCTCTCAGGGTAACTGCCGACTTACACCAAGAACAGGCTGCGAGCATGTGTTTTGGAATCTGGTCTATGTAGTAAACCTGTCTATAGACACTGGCTTTACACCAAAGCAAGTCACTTATACTTAGAGCAAGTCTTTCTGAATCAAGGCAGACTTACACTGATAACAGCTCTTTTGAAACCTGGCTCAAAGTCTCACACACTAATATTTATTGAACATTTGTTAACCGTGAAAGTCCAACTTGGAACAAAGTCAATTTTGAGTGGAGACCCAGGGAGAAACACTCCAGATGTATATCTTTGTAACATGGGAGGAAACTGGAGCAAACCCACACAAATGCAGGGAGAAGATGTAGACT
>NC_056725.1:1190139087-1190294087 GCF_019279795.1 Protopterus annectens | reverse complement strand
ATACACCATCATTGTGACCTTCAGTTTTGCTCTAATTGCTCCAGTTTCAATTAAAACACCACAAGTCATCAGGCATGTATTAGAAATCGTAAGTACCACACAGCTGGCTTCACTAGTACCAGTGCATATCTCATTTGATGTCATGAGTGGGCCACACATCTCATTTGGTGTTACGAGTGGGACATAATTATTTAGTAACTAAAGCAGAGCACTGTAATTTCCATTGCTTCTCTCATGTCTCTGATAAGCCACATATTTTAAAATGGATGCAGAAGCAGAGCTGCATGAAATCAAGGAGCAGTGGCATGTCCTGTGTAAAGCGAAATAGTGTCATTCTAATGTCTGAGTCACTCAAAAACATACTGGAAAGCTTCACATCTAAACTATATGTTGCATCTTCCTTGTTGTCTAGTCAAAAATGCATCTAAAATAAAGTATATTTTGCTTCCTGGCTAAAGAGGTCCAAAAACAGAATGTCTACATACCCAAGTTAAATTATTGCAAAATACAGAAAGCGTGGGACTTCCCAATTCACGAAAATGTGAAAATGACTGCAAAATTTATATCAGTTTCTTCCTGGCTTTATATACAATCAAAAGCTGTCAACAGCAATAATTTCTTATTAAATCCAAACACACAGAAGTGATTACATCCGCAAAAGCAATGCTGTAGAACCATTTTTCTGCGATCACTGGAGCTACACTAAAATGAAAAATGTGAAATTAAAAATACAAGGCAACAGATGGATTACTTCCACATGCAGTTGTAATCTGATTTCTCTGTCAAGGCACTCAAGTTAACTCTAAAAATCTGAAATCACTGATGACAAGGCTAAATGCATCTTGCAACTACTATTGTAACAGCACAATGAAATGTAATCAACCTCTTGGCACTTTAAGAAAAATAATGTAAATTGAAGAGATTGTTTTTTTGTTTTTTTTTTTGTAGCCATTATAAGAATTTCCTTAATCAAGTGTTGAGCAGTAAAGATTTTAGTGGTGTTTTTCAGTTTTGTAAAAGTACGGTCTATATTAAAGTCCACTGCTATCTGACCAGAAGATATAAACTTTATCTGTGTAGATGGATGCACTATTCTGTAATAAACTGTTTTACAGGGACTATTAAAACTGAAAGCAATGGATTATGATGGTGTCAGTAAGAAATAAAAGACAACAATTTTTAATTACATGAATATGTTTAAGAGCGTGGTTCTTGCATCAAATGTCCTAGACAGAATTGTCAAGCTCAGCATTTACGCAAGTAGAAAAGTGGTTACCTCAGAATACTCTTTTGGGAGGTGGAGGTTTGGCCTTAGTCTTGCATCAGAGTATATTTACTGCCATTGACAGATAGGAAGCAGCCCATAATGCTCTGTCAGAGTTTTTTTTAACATAACATGAAAAAGAAAAGTGAATGTCAGGGCAGTAATAGAGCTTCTAGAGTTCCTTTAGATTTTTATCAAGGTTGATTACTTATTTTGGTGCCCGATATTCTAAGAAACATTCACATTATTTTATAGATAAGTGCATATTGTGCTGATGTTTCTTTTACTCAAATGTATTATTCTCATTCCGATAGTTTGGCAATTTTTTATGTGCTTTTCCTATAGGTTGCAGTAAGTGTGTGTGTGTGTGTGTGTGTGTGTGCGCGCGCGCACGCGTGTGTGTGTGTGTGTGTGTGTGTGTGTGTGTGTGTGTGTGTGTGTGTGTGTGTGTGTGTGTGTGTGTGTGTGTGTGTGTGTGTGTGTGTGTGTGTGTGTGTGTGTGTGCACATGCATGTGCGTGTGTGTAGTCTCTCCCTCTCTTTCTACATGTCTATCAATATGTCTGTCTTGTCTTTCTTCAAAGATCTGATGCAGTGGTAAGTATTCAAGTGAATGCATTATTTTATTTCAATTAGGCTTTGTGCAGGGATACCAAAGATCTCCAGAGGGGTATATGTTGCCCTGATGAAGCTCCCAGTCAAATTTTGTTCTGCTTCTGGAACTGAGGTGCAATTTAGAACACATGATGAAAACTCAAGGGACACTTAATTGGAAGGCATAGATGAATACATTTTTTTAAGAAAATTTCATAGACATCAAATTGGAAGGCCTACCATCTTTTTCATGGTTAAACATACTCCGGTTTAATCCATTTTATACCATATCATTTAGCAAAAGGATTTCCTGTGGCAAGTGGGACAAATTAGGGATAAGATTGCCTTTAGGATTCTTGGAACAGTAAAGGAAAAGCAAAGATGCCTTTGCATATCAGAAAAAAGATATTATAGACCTTCAGTACTATTGACAGTATTAAGGAAAACACCATTTTATTAAATAATTTATATAAAATAAACATACATTTACTAGAGACATAACTCTATCATGGTTATGTAGCATCTTTCAGATTTGAAAGGCTGGCAAATTATGGAGTGCACTCCCAAATGGGATAAGAAAGACTCCAAGCTTGATTAGCTTTAAGATCTGAATTGAAAAATGGTTTGGTGATGAGATTTGTGCAGATTATTGATAGACGGCAAGCTCAGATAAGGTCACTTCTGAGGCTCTATGCTGGATTTAACTGAACATTGAACATTAAAGAATGAGATGGCATCAACAATAGTCCATGAAGTGTAAAAATCAACTATGTAGCAGCTTACAAAGATAGAGGTAAAGTGGTTCTATATGCAGGGTTTAGTCAAAGACCTGAAGGGCTGGTGACAATACCACCTGTAATGATAAAGCCAAAATGTCATGCATCATGACAACACTGACACAAAGGCAGAAAACTTCCTCCTCTCAAGATGAAAGGTTATCCACATCAGTCACCACAGTTGGGCAACTGGGGCTCAATCCTGTTTTACATCTGGTGCCTCAGTGATTACGACTGTTATTGAGAAAAGGGTGGAGTTCTTTGGTGCATGTCCATCAGGTGGAACAGACACAAGAGTCCCTGGAGGCTGTTTCTTCTTTTTCTTCTTTGTCTTCTAGAAGGCCATTATGAGACAAGTTGGATGTCACCTTAATCTCCTGAGACATTCCACATCCTTAGTAATTTCTTCAAAGAACATATCTGTGTCTTGCACAGAGTTTGTGGAAACAACCAAAGCAGATCACAATTCAACTGAAAAGCTAGCTGCCTGACAAAATGCTCTTATTCTGAAAAAGAGTAAGGGAATCATTTGGGCCACTGTCATAGATGTCAAAGAAGAACATTCCAATCTTTTTAAGAAAACGCTAGGGGAAGTTACAGATCATGCTACTCATTTTTGTCTAAAAATGGTTGTTTAGAAGCAGCTCCAATTATAGCAACAACTACCATATGTACAATAGTAAAAACAGCTTATAAATCTAATATCATAAATGACTTACATTTTCAGTGCTAAACTCAGTTATATTTCACAACCAGTAAGAATCCTACTAACATCTTCTTATTACGAATTGTGTGTATATTCAAATCAATTTATTCATAGAATGCAGTATTAAAAAATAAATATATCTAAAAAGGAAAACTATACATTGTCATGGGACTGATAATCAACCTCTTATCATACACTAACCCTCAGTCAGTAACCATAAAAACAAGCTGCTATCTTTGTTAACATAGTCTTTCCTTTAACATCACCTAAATTCAAGCACCCCAATAGCACATACCAAACAAATATCATTATGAACAAGGTCTTCATCCCTGTAGAATCTATAATTAAATATTGGAATCCTCATCATATTTTGTGTCTCTTATCCTTGTCTTTATAGCCCTTACTAAGCACTTTTGAAATCCATACCTTTCATATCAAACTATGATGATTTAATTTGGAAAAGAGATACCACCTTGCAATCTGATTTCACTCTTGGCTTGTTAATTCTTACCTATTTAGAAAACCAAGTCTCAAAATCATTGTTAAAAATTGTAGTCTGTTAACAAAATCAACCCCACCTCACCTACCTATCTCATTAGTATTCCAAACAAGCTCCATTACTATTTGCTTCAAATGTGTATAACAATAGATGCGACTCGAAGAGATGCCCCCACCAAAAAAATAAATAAATAAAAAAATCAGCACACTGACCATTATTCAAGAACAAAATATATCAGCCATGTCCACACATGGTCATACAAAACCAATATATAGTCACAGTTCTCCAATTAATAGACCAGACATCCCATTGCAAGAACCAACAGTTGACCACACAATGAACTCATTTAATGCCACTGTTTAGTTTTTCCACATTGAAAGCAAAGAAAAACCAATCATCTTCACATCTATAAAATTATAATCTCACAAAGATATCAACAAATAGAGCTTTAAACCCAAATGGCATCAGGGGACAATTTTTCATTTTTAGACTCCAATCATTTCAAATCATCTCCCAAATTCAAATTTTCTCAAGCATCTCCTGTTATTAATAGACAAAATATATTTAGATGGTACTTTAATGGAGGCACTTTTTAATCTAGAATTATTCCTCCATTTGATGTAGAATCATTAGATCATCTAAACCCTTTGGGCCTATCAGACAAAATTTTAAATAGTCTTGCTACATATATTTAACTATTCAGTAATATCAAGTGAATTCTTGTTCATAGTCATATAACAAACCCATAATTATTTGAGATAAAGTATCATAAAGTCCCTGCCAGATAACACACCTTCTTTAACTTCTTAACAAATTTGCACAGTTCCCCTTCAAACTCTCCAAAGGGAGCCACCCCCTGCAAAACTTTTGATTTTCTCAAACTTGTACAATCTCCCTTCAGACTATCTACAAAGATTCAACTATCACAATACTAGTCTAGCATACTCAAAATGTATATATCTATAACTAAATAAAGAGCTATAATATCATAGACATTCACAGAGGGACATCCTACTTGTAAATCTAACACTCAAAAATATAATTGTGCTAAACCATAATAATATAAAATTAACCTTTTGCATATCAACAGGTAAATATAATGACAGAACATTCACAGCCTCTTCATTAGGGCTTTTCTAACCTGGTCATTGAATGCTTACTCATATGCCTGTCACCAGAGAACAACTCTAAATGTCTTGTGTTTTTTTAATTAAATGAGCTAAATTTTTAAAGTTTTAGAAATTAAGATGTGGCAGAAAATAGACTGTTCAAGAGTACAGAACATTAGCAACAGGCTTATGACTAATCCATAAGGATATTGTTTGATATGAATGAATATCATGCCAGATTCACAGCATCTGATATTGCACTGAAAAAGCATGTATTGGTCATATTTTTGAATTTCCCAGTGTTTAAGAGCATAATCCGCATAACGTAACTTTTGGGGGTGATGACTTGCCTGAGAGAGAAGATATGGTTATCATGGAGAGAAGACAGATCTCCTATGTTCAGCAACTGCTCAAAAACCCGAAGTCATCAAGACCAGCAGCCCAGATACAAAGAAATTCAGAATGAAGAAGAATATCACCAATTCACATCTAAGAGTCATCCTAAACCAGTATCTTCTTACAAACAGAAGCAGGAAAAGAAAACATGCCAACAGAGCAGAAGGCATATGCCAACTCAGGAAGTTAAGACATAAGATTTGATAATTTTCCTTGGCAAATTTCCAGTGTCAATAAACAGTTTGGGATTTGAATATTTCTCCTGTTAGCTTTTCAGCTTCAGTAAATAATTGAGAAATGTTAATTTCCATGTGTATACAAAGATATCTGGACCACAGACAGATGGGTTAACTACTGAAACAATGACATATCCTGGGATTCAATCAATTTCCTTATTTTAGAGCTCTATAGTTCCAACCCAGAAATACCCGGCCAGCTATGACAGGCTGTAAAATACCTTTTGCAGAAACAGACAGTAGATCTATTCGACCCAGACTAGAGGACAAATTATCAGTTCAGGTTTTTCCTCATACTAAAGCAAACAGGAGATATTCATCACTGAAAGACTAAATAAGTACATTCTGTACAAAAAGCTGTAAATGCTTACAAGCCAGTTGCTTCTTTCACTGCCAAATCAAGGGTTGTGTCTCTGCCATGGAGAAGAAAATCCACTTAATCTTAATCATACTCACTCACTTGGGTTACTCTGATTCCAGGCAAGAAGTTCAGTATAAAGGCTTATTTTGGAGTTATACTTCTGTGGATTTTGCATCTTTAGCAAGTATATCATCCTTACTGCAGCCTGTCCTGAAGCCAAAAGAATGTATGTGAATTTTTTTGTACAATTAGCTTCTTTGATAGCTGTGCATACAAATGTATGTCTTTCTACACTATAACTCATTTACATCATACAAGAAATAAGCTAAAATTAGAACAGCTACAATTTATTTTATTTTGCTTTTCATAGGTTCATAGGTATGCACTAGGCTAATGGCCCTGGAGCCTTTATAAGCCTAGTCCATAGAAAAGCCCTGGCATTGTGCTGCCCGACGTTAGCTCCCAGTGCCCCTATCAAGTAGAGCCATTGGAATGATCCCGGGATGAACTTTCTATTTCCCATCCATTCATCAAGATTTCTGTTGAAGAGGGCCAGTGAGGTTCTCTGCTTGACATGTATGGGAAGTCTATTCCACAGCATGGGCAGTCTCTGGGTTATGAACCTGTCCCTCCAGCATGTTCTGTTGACTGTGGTAATGAGGTTGAGGTGTCTGGAGCATGTGGTGCAGAGGGATTGGGATTTCTTTAGATGTAGCATTTCTAACAGAGCTGGGTCAGAGATGACTTTGTAAGTCAAGCAGAAATAGCCTCTTAGTAGACGATATGAGACAGAGAATAGCTGGAGTTTGTTGAGTCTTTCCATGTAGGACATGTGTTTAAGGCCTAGGATTCTCTTCATGAGGTACTTTTGTATCCTCTCCAGCTGTTTCAGGTGTCTAGTGAGGTACATGTCAAATGGGGCATTATACTCTACGACTGGTCCAATGAGGGAAGAGTAGAGAGAAATGATGACCTCTTTCTTTCTGGATGGAAACCCCTTGATTTTAAGATGTGCCACATAGAAGGACTTTCTGACCACAGTGGCAATGTGTGGTGGTCGAAGGAGAGGTTGCTGTCAACCTGTGTCCCCAGATCTCTTATCACACCTTCAGTGTTCAGTAGGCTCCCATCAATGTGGTAATTAGTGGGAACTGAGTTTTTCCCAAAGGGGATGACGATGCATTTTTTGGCATTAAGCTTAAGGCCATGGTTTTGATACCAGTCACTGGTCTCAGTGAGGTGGCTCTGCAGGATGTCTGCATCACTTGGGGAGTTAATAATGGCTCCCAGCTTGCAGTCATCTGTGAACTTGGTCAGACAGAGTCCCTCTGTGTTGGCTTGAATGTCTGAGAAGTAGATGCCAAACAGGAGATGACCCAGGACTGATCCCTGTGGGACTCCACTCATGACTAGTCAGCAGTCTGACTTAGAGTCTACTACTTTCACACAGTGGGTTCTATTTGTGAGCCAATTTACAACCCACCTAATAATATAGGGGTTGATGCCTAATTTGGTGAGTTTAGCAATAATTCCTGAGTGAGGAAAGGTATCAAAGGTCTTGGCCAGATCGAGGTAGGCTGTATGAACTGCCTTACCTTCATCCACAGCTCTGGTGACTGACTCAAAGAAGTCAACCAGGTTGAGCAGGCATGATCTACCTTTCAAAAAAATAAATTGATTGGGATCTACAGTTTGGAGATTTCCTATATCCTTGTTAATTAGGTCCATGATGATGCACTCCATAGCCTTACATATCAGACTCATCAGGCTAATAGGGTGATAATTTCCAGGGTCTGTAGTTGCTCCTCCTTTATGGAGAGGGATGACTGTAGCAGTGCATCATTAGGGGACAAAGCCTGAGGTGAGGCTGCGAGTGAACAGGACACAGAGATGTGGTGCCAGTTCACTTTGCAATTCATGTAGAACACAGCCAGGGATATTGTTGGGTCACATGGAAGGTGCGTTCTTGGCCTTGGACAATGCAGCTTTAACCTGTCCTCCAGTAATGCTGGGTGCCTGGCATTATTCTGGCATGAGATTGGTCCTTTATGAGGGTAGAGAGGGGTAAAGTTGGCAGTGAATCTGTCGGCCAGCATGTTGGCATTATCTGATGGCACAATATAGGAGGTACCATTGTGCAGTAACTATAGAAGGCTTTCTGGTTGTTTTCAGTGTCTGGTGCAATTCTGCCTTCATAGCTAGCTTTGGAGGTTTTGATAAGGGATCCTAACTTTTTGTTGAGGCTAATAAGGGGAATTTTAACAGTCTTGGGACTTCAGCTTTTCCTGCAGCAGTTTCTTCCTTCTGGTGTAGAGTTTATTAATGGCAGGGGACCACCAGATTGGCTTCCTTTTTTGAAGGAGAGCATCTTGGTTCTGTTGGGTATGGCTAGCTCCATGCATTTATGTACATGTTCGTACAGTGCATTGGTTTATGATTCAGCAGTCATGCATCAATTTTCCATTGGCATGGGTGCCGTAAAGTAACTACCTCTGTTTTTAGGAGTCCAAAGTCTGATTTGGAGAAGTTTTTCATGATGGATACCTTTGCGGGGGGTGTGGGTGAGATGTGGATTTCCACAGTGATTAGTTTGTGGTCGGATCTAACTAGGGAGGAATTGACTACTGGTGTAGAGCAACAGTTGCCCATGTTAGTAATAACTAGGTTAAGGATGTTGCTTCCTCTAGTGGGAGTAAGAATGAGCTGGTGCAGGGCATTGGAACTGATGAATTCCAGGAAGCATTGGGCCAGTGCATTGGTGCATGAGTAATTTTCCCAGTTGATGGAGGGGTAGTTGAAGTCACCTAGTATGAGAGTGTTTGGCTGGATCTTAATAGTTTTCAGGGTGCTTAGGAATATGGAGTGAGAGTCTTGGGACATGGTTGGGGACCTATAGCAGGCTATGACCTGAAGTCTTATGCAATGTTAATTGTACCTGGAGTATCTCAGTTGTGTTATGCTGGGCAGTCTGGAGGTGTGCATATCCTTTATGAGTATGGAGACACCACTGCCTTTGGAGCGTCGGTCCATGGTCTGGGGCCGAAAGGTGTGGAAAGAGTTATAGCCTGGTAGCGCAGGGGTGCTTTCTGCTGCTTTAAACCAGGTCTTCATTACAGCACAAATGTCGATGTTCTCCATTTTGAGGAATGCTTTGAGCGAGTGCATCTTGAGATTTAGACTTCTAGCATTGAGCAGCATGACCCTCAGACTGCATTTATTTGGGTCTATATTAGCTAGTTGAAGTGTCAAAAGTGTGAATGGTCTTTCACCGACTGCTAATATGCAAAAACAGCCAATGTTGACCTACCGGTAGAGCAATTTTTTTTCCCAGGGGGAAAAAAAAATCGCTGGGACATTGTCGGGAATTTGCTGTTTCCTCCACTGTGGTGTGATTTTGGAGTTGGTATATTTACGTGGGGGGGGGGGGGGGTGAAGCCCCCCACTTTATTTTGTTTGTGGATTTTTTTTTTTTTTTTTTTTTTGGAGCAGTTCTTTTTTCCCTGGGAAAAAAAATTGCTGCTCCGTAAGTTTGACTTTGTGTGTTTTCACATATTAGCAGTCAATGAAAGAATTTTGAGACTTTGACTAGCTAATATAGATTCCATTTATTCATAGCTGTTATGGTGGTAGTTTGGTCTTTGGAATACTACCTAAAAAAGGCACTATAGGGGTGGCAAAAGCCTTAGCCTGTACCCAGAAACCAAGGGGTGACAGTTGCAAGCCATCTCTGGCAAAGCATCGAGGTCTGTCAGTCATGTCATCCCAAGCAGACAGGTACTGGATCCCCTTAGAATGACACCAGAAACTTAGCCAGTTGTTAAAGTCAATAATTTTTCTGTTTGTATTGCGGTATAGTTTTGGGCAATGGTAGGATACTGCTCAGGGCTAGGGTTATACCTGCCTGGTCCCCATATTCCGAGTGCTCCACCATATCTCTTTTCATGTAGTCCAGGGAGGTGCATCTCAGGACATTCACACCCAAATGGACAATAACAGAGTCATACTGGAACTTGTTGTGGAGTGACCTGAGTGCGTGTGTTATGTGTTGGATTCTGGCACCTGATAGACAGCTGACTGTTACCTTCTTCTTATTCAACCTAGGAATGGGACATCAGTGTGCCTCACTATTGAGTCACCTATGATTATTGTATTGGGCGAGCTGTTTTGCCTTAGGGGCTTAGGTTGAGGGGCACACTGTGTAGGTGAGCTATGTGTCTGGTGATTTGTGACGTGTTGTGGTGGTCGAGTGCGTTTCTGCTTTGGAGGTCTCTGCTGTTTGGGTAGATTTCTGTTGAGAGGCTCTGCTAAGGTGGGTGTGTGGTTTGTGTTTTTAATTGATGGCTGTCATGGTGGGTGTTCTGGAGGGCTATGTGTTCTATGTGGTGTGGTGCAGGTGATGACCTTCTGCTCTTGACCAGTTATTCCGGACTTGACTGGAGAGTGAATGGCTTCCAATTTGGAGATATAAGCGCATCTCTCACAAGTCTGAGTGTTTGGAGGTAAGAGAAGAGGGTTGTCTGTGTACATGAGGCAGTTGCTACACTGCCTCAGAATGCCCAAGTTCACCAGGTTAATTGGAGAAAGCACAGGAAACTGACCTTTAGACATGTCAGTGGGGATAGTCATCATTACTAAGTACTGGAGCTGTTTCCTTATAGGACGTCTAGTACTGATAGCACTTATGTGTGCTACAATAATTGCTACAAAAATCCTCTTTAAGTGCAAGGTAAATAAGCTAATTAAGGTGCAAGAGAGAAGAGATCTAGCAAGATCTATGTGAAAAATTGAAGAGCAGACTTTCTGGCACCGGTAATATACTTTTAATGCAGTGCAAACTAGCACACTTGAGTGTGTATCAATATTAAAGCAAATATAGTTAAAATAAATGCAGTTAAATGAAAAAAATACTTAAATTAAGCACAGAAAGCAGTATAATCAGAAAAATCAAAATGGAGGTACAAACATGGGCTTTTAAACTAGGAAGTTGAAAGGGATAAAAACAACTGCCCAAACTGCCAATAAACTACAATTTCAGAGCCAGAAACCATGTCTCTTGTGGTAGATAGACTACCAAGTGCTTACCACTCCCACTGATAAGCTAGAAGGCTTCCTTCTAACACTGAGAGATCTGGGGAACTTAGAAACTTTTATTAACTGGGTTTGTCCAACTGATTTTAGTCAAAAAGCTATTTTGAGAAGAGGCTTAGGGAGAATAGCTTCAAAATATTTCCAACATTTTTAAACAGACATTCAGTAATATACTTGACCCATCCATAAGTAATATACTATAGCAATAACCCACGCCTGGGTGTGGGTAATGCTAAATTTACCCACGGTTGGCGTGGTTTGGTCCCGAGGGAAGCCCGAGGACCAAACAAAGCCAACCGTGGGTAATTAGCATTACCCACCAGGCGTGTATGCTATTATCATGACATTATTTAAGAAAAGAAACTATTACTTTTCTTAAATAATGGCATAATATAATGCCTGTTTACTGCCCTTCCGCAGATGTCTGGCATCGGCAGTTCTGATGTACTGCGCGCGCAGTACATCAGAGCTGTGAGCAAAAGCAATGGAGAAAGCAAGATCTCCGTTGCTTTTTAGTGTCTCGCTATGTTAAATGAGTTTAACATAGCGAGACAGTTAAAATAAGCAACGGACATCTCCGTTGCTTATTTTAAAACTGTCTCGCTATGTTAAACTCATTTAACATAGCGAGACTAAAAGCAACGGAGATCTTGCTTTCTCCGTTGCTTTTAAAACACTGTCTTGCTATGTTAAATGGGTTTAACATGGCGAGACAGCTTTAAAATAAGCAGCGGAGATCTCCGTTGCTTATTTTAAAGCTGTCTCCGCCATGTTAAACCCATTTAACATAGCAAGACAGTGTTTAAAACGAGTTATACTAATGGAAAAAAGTCCGGGCGACCGGACCTTTTTCCATTAGTATAACTCGATTTACAACGGGCACGCTGGCCAATCAGCGTGCACGTTTTGGGGGGATCATGGTATAATTAACAAGTACACATACATTTACTGATTAGATTATACACAAATGAAATAAAGGCAACTATTTCTAGTAAAAAATATTCTTATGCATTTGAAGAGGAACACTGAGGATTCGAAGAAGTGTATTACTGACTTTGTCAAACAGATAACAGATCATGTGATTAGTGCTTAGAAATTCAAAGAAACTTAGGTGAGAGACGGTACTAGGTAAGGTAGAGAATGGTAATGTAATATTGTAGTTAAGAGGTGGTGTACAAAGCAGGTTCATTTACAAAAATCAGAAACAAAGATACAGTTAACTACAAATATTAACTCACTGATAGCCTAAAACAGGAGTATGATGTCTAGATAAAGCCAAGTTAAAGAATGAGAGCAAGAGAAGAGCAGCTAGAGGGAATGAGATATTGAGAAGACAAGGGAAAGTCATGCAATAGAAAATTAAACAAAAGAAGATACAGAATAGGGGAGGAAAATAATATGAAAACAGGGGACTGGAAATATAAAAACATGATGCAAATACTTAAAGAATGCAAGTCATTTGCTAAGAGAAAATATTTAGAATGCTTCACTCAAATCACTAGCCTGCAACCTTGGCTCTAGATGATTGTCACTAATGAAGTGACACCATGATCCCATCTGCAAAATGGCCAAAAGGGGCTATGGATGGATGGATGGATAGATAGATGAAGCACTGCCTAGAATACACAAATCTAAATAGTGTATTTAGATGGAAAGGAGTGGGATTATGGGATTATTAATATCAGGTAATGTCATAGGTGATCTTGCAAGACAGTAGGGAAGAGAAAGCATGTCTCTTAGTTGCTTAGAAGACCCTTTTATGTGTGGAGGTACAGCAGTCAATGTTTTAAAAGCATTATGAGAAAAAAAAAAAAACTTCTGACTAGAAGTTAGTTGTATGCTAGAGAACAAATAGGAGCTACATGTGTGTTAGCTAAGTACACAGGTCAGGGATGATGAGGCCAGCAAATACAATTCTTTTCAAGGCGAGGCAACTTTCAAAGTAGAGCAATCTGTGGATGAGAATTTAGAAAACAAATGCGAATCCAGGTTTTATGGGGAGGCAATTTGTATTGGTAAGACATAGGCAATGTGAGTTACTTTAATTTGGAATGGACCATGAAATGCTAAGTTTTCTTTATGATATTTTTAATCTCAAGGTAACAAGAAGAAAACAGTGATCAAGCTTTGGAGTTAAAAATTTGGTAGCTCTTGGAGTTTTCTCCATTACTGCATCATCATTTTGTATGGAAAAGAACAAAATGAGGTCCTGGATGGTACCCAGCTAATTGATAGACTGGACAGTTTCCAGTTTTGCACCAGTGTCATGTTGCATATAGAGTTAGGTGTTTACTGTTAAGGCAGTATGACAGGTGGAAATATCTTTCCGAAAGACTTTTAGAAAAGTTGTTAATTTTTTCGGGTGGCTTTAAAATTACTGATAGGCTCAAAAACAGTTTTGCAGCTACAAATAATCATGGTTGTTACTTTTTGAAATAATTGATTATCCTGCCATGGCTACTTACTGCGTGCATTTTATGTATACACTTTCTCCTTCTCTGCATTTGTTTATTTAGTTTATATAGATAGCTGTTTCTGTTTGCATTTTGTTTGCATTATTAGAGCATTTTAATAAAGAGATCTTTTGAAATCTGCAAAGATCTAGTGGAGTTATAAAATAAGACTGTTTTATATGTGCCTAAATAGCTCACTGACCATAAGAAAGAAAAATTTGGATTGTTTTCTAACCAGATTCATCAATTGGTATTAGAGACATGGTTTCTGTTTATAAACATACATTTCTATATGATGGTATTGGCACTAAGATCGACAGAGGTGCTACCATTCTCAACAAGAAACATAAGAAACTTGCTAGGGATGCAGATGCATATTGCAATAATGCAATGCATCTACATGGTGCTAAACAGACAGTAGGTAGTTCACTTTCACTTGCAATGGATAAAAGCAAAAGGCCACAGTAGTTTGAGACATCAAATGGTAATGTTTTATGCAGCCTTTTACCCGAGAAGATCCAAGATGATCTGCCAGGCTAGCACAAGTTGAAGTTAATGATATGGCATTAATAGGCAATATCAGTAAAAGTGACAATGGTAGAGTATCTCTACTCTTAATTTTGCAACAGCCCCTTTTCCAAAAAAGCCTCCTTTATTGAAACACAAGGTAGTTAATTCCTGAGGGAGGCACAATCACATAGGAAAATGTTGGTTCAGAGGAGGAAAACATTACAGCAGATTTCCCATATTTATAACTAAAGTTCTGTGCTACATACAGCTTTTCACACAAGTGTTCTGAGTAAAGGATTTTCCTTTATACCTCTGATGAGAGCCAGTTTAGTCAACCTTGTCCTGGATTTGAAACTTAACTTGCATTACATTTTGCACGCGTAAAACTTTGTAATATTGATCTATATACTGTTTGTAAGAAAAAAAGTACTTTCAATCCCGCTCTGAAAAATACACTTTTCTGACACATGTGAAAGCAATTTTAGAAAATTGTTGGCTGGTAGGCCATCAAAGGAAGTATTATACTTATCAAAACATGAAAGGGATGCACTTTTTGAATTACAGAAATGTAACTCTATTAGAATTATGAGGGGTGATAAGGGGAATGCAGAGGTAATAATGGTTACAAAGAAATAGCCTGAGGCAATGTCACATCATCTTTCTGATGCTGACTGCTATAGGTGTTTACTAGTTTTTTTATAGTTTATTTATTTAACATTTGCTAATCGGGAAAGTCTGACTTGAAACAAAGCCAATTTGCAGAGGAGGACCAGGGAGAAACGCTCCAGACTCATGTCTTTGTAACATGGGAGGAAACTGGATCACCCAGAAGAAACCCACATGAATGCAAGGAGGACATTCAGACTCCACACAGCTGAGAATCAAACCAGAGAACCTCTTGCTGTGAGGCGACAATGCTACCGCTGCACCACTGCATCATCATAGCTAAGAAGTTTAATGTTATATGTGACTGCCTCTTGGATCTTTTAAATAAAGAGTACATTGATTTTTTCTCTGTGTAAGTTTTTTAATAATAACCAACCACATTTAGGTAAGATCTTGGGTATTCCTAGAATCCATAAAATTATTAACAACCCTCCATTCAAATGATTGTTTCTTCTAACTTAAGTAAGATAGAGCCTATTGCTGTATTAGGATTATGTGTTAAATCCCATAGTACAGAGATTTGTTTGGAGTTATTAAAACAGTAAAAACAGTAAAAATGTGTTTGTTCTGAGAATGTGTTAGAGACTGTCAATGTAGCACTCCTGTACACCACAATAACACAGAATTTGAAATTGCTATGCAATAACTAGGCACATTTACTGATTTTGACAATGCGAAAATTAATGCATTTTTTTAGAATTAATACTTGCAAACAACTTTTTAATTTTTCATGATACAATAGGAGGAGGAGTTGCTATAGTGGCTTGGATGGTGCCCTCTTCACTAATGTCAGTGTGTGTTGGTGGGAAAAATAATATTTGATTAGAAACTCTTTGATTAAAAACTCTTTTTTTCAATCAAGTCACTTTACATAGAAGATAGATAGATGATGTATTTTTTTTTTTTTGTGGAATGAAACACATTTTTAAGTGATTGCAATACACTTTGGTTGATGCCAGTTAAACAGTGCATATCTTTTTAGATCTAACCATTACTATTTATAAAGTTAACAAATGTTTTCATAGTACTATTTTTAAGAAGGACAGATTTGTCAATAACTATTTACACTATTGTAGTCAGCATCGTTAACAAATGTTTTCATAGTACTATTTTTAAGAAGGACAGATTTGTCAATAACTATTTACACTATTGTAGTCAGCATCCTTGTCACATGAAGTAGGACATTATTAAAGTACAGTTTATTAGACTCAGTAGGTTGTTCAAATGTAGGCTGTTCCACTAATAACTAGATATCATAAAATACAAAAGAAATAAGCGAACCGAAACATGGCCAGAGTAATTATATAAAATGTTTAATGATATCATTAAATGTTTTATATAGGTACTCTGGCTGTGTTTCGGTTCACTTATTTCTTTCATGTTTTAGTTATTTTTTTGTTTGTTTATAAGTGAACCATTAATCTTAGTTGCTGGTGTTCTTTTGCTTGTTAGATAACATCATAGATGAAGTGAAAAGAGATAGGTGTGATAAATTTCAACCAATCTTAATCAATGGAGATATTCTTCTTGTTGACTGTGCCAGTTTGCAATTTTATAGGGCTTTTCTAGTTCCAGTATGTGTTGATACATATAATAATGTAAGCATTCTAACAGATAATTGGATGACAGTGACTGGCAACCAACATTTGGTTAACACCACATCATTTATAAACACTTATAGAAAGAGAATTTCTAGAGAAAAATAGTTTAAACTTTGGACTATATAGTACATATCCATGTCACTTTTTAATATTGTAGTTTTACTAACACAGATGAACAGTGTGATTTTTGAAACACAGGTATAAAGAAATTTGTATTAAACAAACATTTCCTGTACATCTGAAGGAGTTATCTGTTTGGCCACTTGTTCTCCTGTGAGATATTCTATGTGGGTAAAACTGCAAGAATGCTCTCACAGAGAATATATGAACATGTTTTGGCTGTTAGAAAGAAGGATGACACAAATGCATTAGCTAAACATGATATTCATCGTTTAAACTTCAAAAATATTTATTTTATTGTAATTGATCAAGTTAAAGGAAATCTATTCATCGGTGATTATAATAATATATTAGAGCATAAAGATGTCAGGTGGCAGATAGCCTTGGCTGCTGATAGTATACCATGTTTAAATGGTGTAATCAACATAAAATGTATTTTAAAAGTACAAAGAATATGAACTGCTTTGAATATATGTAATCTTATTTCTATTTATGTTTTAATTTGACCACAGTACATTTTATTATTTATTTTCTTAAGTGTTTTTTATTTTTATTTTTAATGTATTTTAAGATATGGGATATATCAGCCATTTAGTCATGTGACTGATAGTCTATACAAATGAATCATTCAATTAATTCATAATTTTTCTGATGAGGTTCTGGATGTTACATTAAATTAACCACTGACTCTTCTTCCTTTATATTACAGAAGTGATGATTTTTATTTCAATTTTTATTTTCTAGGAGAAACTTCCTGTTTCATTTGGCTTTGTTAGATCTTTTGAATGAATCTAATCAGTATTTAAAAAAAATCAAAGACTATAAGCTGCATATGATGCACAGACTAATAAAGGGATGGGAGGATAAATCAGCTCAAGGACAGACTTACTGTGGATGCTCATTATTCAGCAAAATAAACAGGCCCCAGGATTCATGAAGCTTGCGCCAGGCGCACCCATAGCGTAGGCGTTATAATGCCAAATATGGCCGCCGAGCGATTCAGGTACGATCCAATTCCACGTGCACTACCGGTGTACGCCAGATCTGCGCAGCCCCGGTGTAGGTATGCAAATCACCCCATGTGCAGTGTTGCACCATGCAAATGAAGGCATATAGTGATTCATGAAGTGGTGCAGGTGTAGCGTAAGCTCACGGAAATGTAAACCAAAAAACACAGTTTACATTTTCCCAAACAGAACATCGAAGCTATGGAAGAAGGCCAGACCCAGGTATCACAATGTTAACATATGCCAATGGCGAAATACACAGCCAATGGCATAAGAAAAGAGGCACAACATGTAAATAACAACATTTAATGTCATGTCCACAGTAACGCACAGCATAACCGCAGGGTACGTGTGCGGAAGCTGTAACATAAAGAAATAATATAAAAATGTCATAAAATCGCAACGTAATAGAAATCAGGTTTACAGCATAATACACAATGGTAGGCATGAAACACCACAACCAAGGTGCAAGGGTTGCTAAGGGCTTGCGATAGTGTTCGGCGCGGTAACTATGAATTAGTAGTCAATGCCATGCAAATGAGGCAGATAATACTGAATCGCAAATGTCCCACCGGATGAAGGTTGTACCATACGGTGCAGCGGTATAACACTGAGGAGTGGCTCAGAGGAGATACATGACATCAGCAGAGGGGTGTGCCACCGTAGCACTAAGCACATTGGAGCATTGCAAATCTGGCCTGTCCATTGCTAAGCAAAGCTACAGGACAGGGGTGGGGAGGAATCGTTTAGCTGAGAGCACACATGGTGGCCAAAAGCGCATGTGTACGAGGATGAAAACGTGCCCAAAACCCAGTAATCGGACGCACGCACTGCAAACAATAGCAGAAACAGGAAGGTCAGGGGAAGAAAAGAAGGAAATGTGGAAGTAGGGTAATTGGAGTACTAATGAGCAATCAACACCAATCAACCCACGAAGGCCAATCGACGGCAGCTGACAAGTCCGCCTGCAGAAACCTGCAAAACAGGATAGGGGAGGCATTTGAATGCAAAGAAAGGAGGGGAGGTATTGGATTGCAAAGATAGGAGACCTGACACAGCACAGCAAAGCAAACCGACAGCAGACCGGCAGTAGCACACATAACGCAAGATACGCCAGGTCCAGGAAAGTACAAATGAAAGTAGGCTGCAGGATGCACACCAGAAAATGGTAGGTGCAACACGCAGAAATGTAAAGGGAAGGTCAAGAGGTAATCCACGGCAGGCAAATGTAATTCAAAACCAAAGGCACCACAATAGTAGTTCTGGCAGTAAAACACATAAGATAACCTGTAGCTACGATCGTACATACACACCCTATGACATTATCGGTGCTCACAGCACAATAGTATAAAGTGTGAAAGCACCCAACACACACCTGTGTATTCCCAAACACCGCACCATAGGTGTAAACACACGGGGAACTTTTAAAATGTACATGTTGGGAGCTGCCATAGCTGTGATTCATCAGCATCTGTTAGAGACTGACGGTGTTGTAGAGGATGATGCCGACAACCACCACAGGCCTTGGAGGAGAAGGAGAGTGTTCAGACCAAGGGTAACCTACCAGGGGCTACATGACCTGGAGATAGTAGAGCGTTACAGGGTGGACAGGGACATCTTACAGCAAATAGTGGAGCTGTGCCGGCCACGCCTGAGAACCAGAAACAACAGAGGGGAACCCATACCAGTGGACACGAAGGTATGTGTAAGCCTGCGAATACTGGCCACAGGTACCTTTCAAAGACCAACTGGAGATATAATGGGTATCTCACAGGCATCAGCATCCAGGGTACTACACCAGTTCCTGGATGCCATGTTACCACATGCCAATGAGCAGATATACTTCCCCAGATCTCAGGAGGAGTTGGCCAGCAATATGCGCCCCTTCCACAGTGTGGCACAATACCTGGAGGTACTGGGTGAGATAGACTGCACGCACATACAAATCAAGTCACCATCCGGTGAGCAGGGGAGGCGCTACATAAACCGCAAGGGATTCCACTCCATCAACTGCCAGGTCGTGTGCAATGCCCAGGGCATTATCATGGATGTGTGTGCTGGCAGCCCTGGAAGCTACCATGACTCCCATATCTGGCATGCCTCACGGCTGTATCAGGTATTTGTCAGGGGGGACATCCCACATGGCCATCTCGTGGAGGATGCTGGCTTTGCACTGGAGCCGTGGATGATGACTCCCATCAGAAATGCACACACACCCATGCAAGAACGCCATAAAGATGCACACGCACAAACCAGAATCATCATAGAGCGTGTGTTCGGGATGCTGAAATCACGGTTCCAGTGCTTGTATACATCTGGTGGAGCCTTGCAGTACTCTCCAGGCACGTGTGCCCACATCATCATAGTATGTGCCATGCTACATAATATGATCCTGCGGAAGCAGCTGCAGCAGGGGCAAAATGATGAAGGCCCTCATAGCCCACCACAATTGCCAAGGCCAATACAGGCACAGAAGGATTCAGACCATGAACACACTGTGCCAGCCCCAGTAGGCAGACGGAGGCGTGCCCAATATGCCTACGCCTTGGCAAAGAGGGAACATATAGCACATACTCTGACAGTGTAGGCCCCTATGGACTGACACCTCTCCACCTGCACACACAGTAAAATAGATGGCACACAAACATGACCACCTGTAAATTGTAATGTATAGGTGGCCCAATGTGTGACTCCTACATAGGCATCCCTCAAACATTGTAAACACAACATACAGTGGAACACGGAATGCCAACACCTGAACAGTACATGAGTCTTACAGCATATGGAGGTGCTGTGTGCCTGTCACGTTCCCCACCAGATATATATATATATAGATATATACATATATATATATATATATATATATAAATATATATAGATTAATATTATATATATAGATATATATATATATATATATATATATATATATATATATATATATATATATATATATATATATATATGTACACATATGCATATATATAATACAGATAGAAAGGGCAATAGAGGGATATATGATGATATAGATGGAGTCAGCGATATCTGCAAATATAATAGATAGTTCAACGACATTCATAACATCTTGGAGGTACAAATAAATAGGATACCGCCAACCATGGAATGTGTAACATACCGACATGCGTAACCACGAGGCTGAAAGACCGATAGAACACAGTACCGGAACAGTACATCCGTGAGTAATAGTATGATGATATGAAGGGACAGTTAGTCACCGCTGCCGGTGTCGCGGTCCACGTAGGTACCGTGTTCAACTGTGTCTGTGAGTGCCGTAGTCTGTGTAAGTGTGCGTTGAGGGTGCCGTGTGCGTCTCTGTGTGACTGTAATGTGTGTGTGTGTGTCCGCAACATGTATATGTTGGTGCCAAGTCAGAGGCAGATCAGTATGGTAGGTGTGGGTATAGCTAGCTGTAGGCATACGGTTACTACCTGTCCCACAGTAGGAGGGACAGCCCCACCCTGGGCAGGTGTGTCCTGACATAAAACAGTACAAAGGGCAAATGTCCGAGATGGTAGGACATAAATATGTCTCATATAAAATGTAACAGTTGTATTTAATAGTTATGCCTGTATGTAAGAAACGTAAATGTTACATGCAATATGATAAGTAGCCCAAGTCACATAACAATAGGTATGTAGTGAGGATAAAAGTATGTGCTACCTGTGTACTGACTGTGGCTACGTGTTGGCCTGTAAACACCGCTTTGTGTCCCGCAAGTATCCAACAATGACCATATGAAAAGGTGGCAACCCATGGCAAACAGGCTCTTTTAACAACACAACCACAATGACTGCAAATATCTGGGACAGAAATACAAGGGATAGCTGTCACTTACACATATCCCCTGATATATCGCTGCAATTACGGAGGTATACAAGCAGCAAGCTCACCTGTAGACGATATAGAAACCAATTAACAATGGCCCAACGTACAATCCCGTAACATAAGTCTACTAACTGTTAGCTCTCTAATTAGGGATGGAGCCCACACACATATATACGGATTATGTAGAAATGCAAGGCCCACAAACCATATATGTTATGTACAACCACCAACATCCCCCACACTAGAAACTAAAGCAATACAAACTGCAATAGCACCACAAACATCCAGTCAGTCAATTACATCTGCAGAACCCTCAACATACCGTGTGAGAGACACAATTAAAGGCGTCATGCAAAATTGCAGGCGTTGTATAATGGAACAAACAGCCATGTTACAGGTTTTGATTGCAATACTCCGTTATCAGACGTCGGGATGACAGGTACACCCACATGTTGATCCAAATACACTACCTGTCACACACAATCCACAGGGGACATGAATCCAAACTATACTTGTCTCCATGTATAGCAGTTGCAGTTACACATAACAAAACACAATACAGACCGTCTCCCTGAAGGTAGGGCAAATAGGCAATGCCCAAGTGGAGAATCCAATTATACCCCACTGTCGCCGCGTAATTGACGAATGGAGTAGCTGCACAGCTGATATGCAAGTAATTAGTCACTCAGGAACACCAATTGGCGGGATGAATCCACATGTTTCAGGTATCGAGGTATATAAGGATGACTTGCCAGACATTCAAACCGTATGCTAATACCGAATAACAGTTGAAACACTGTGAGAGAGATAGAAACAAAATGCCGTAACGACAACAAGGTATGTAGAACGCCCGATATGTAAGGTTATGTATAGCATGATCTGTATTAATTAGTTTTACTGTATGTATAGCCAGGTTTGCATTAATTAAACATGTCCGCAATGCATAAAGTGGAGAAAGGTATTTATGTAGTGATGTCTTGGTGAGCATACTAATGCTTGTAGAAACTGTGCGTCCAGCAGTGGGACACAAGGTATACAGCACAGACACCACAAGGGATGCTACATGAGGGCATTAAATAGAACAATGCCATACATCCCGCCATCAGTGGTAGGGTATGTCCAACAAGGACGTGCCATAGCAGGGGATAGTATATGTTGATATACTGTCACAGCACGCATGTGTATGGGCATATAACATTAATGACATATGTAAGGTGGTCCCGCTGTGCAAGTATGCTTTGCATTATGGGATTCTATGTGAAATATGTGTAATGTATAGTATTATAGGTAGATATGACAAATATTCTACACAGCATAACAGGCATATCATGCATACCACAGGTATCGTCTATTGGTATGTACAATAACAGGATACATATGGCCTGTAGGTATGGGACATAGTAAAAGCATGATAGCTAATCTAAATGGAAGGTCTACCAAGTAACCATGCACAAAGGACATGTAATAGCTGCACAGGTGCATAGTGGGGTACTATGCAGTCTGGCAAGTCCATGTGTAAGCACAACTACAGTGTTCACACTAGTGGCACCTCTCCAGGGTAGTGTCCTGTGAACAGCAGAGCCAGGTGTCACCTGCACCTCTGCACAGTACAGCCACTGCAGTTATCCCAGGCCTACATGTGTCTCCCAACCACCAAGGGAGGTATCACATGAACAGTGATACTGAGTGTCCCTGCGTGATGTACATAGGACTTATGTTCCACAGCATGGTGAGTGTCCGGTGTGGGAATGTAACCCAGAAGCACATCCCACTCATTATGGCGTGTGTGCACATATCCATGAGCATGCTGCTCACAGTGGCCTCTGCTTATGTCGCGTCTGAGGAGTATATCCATCAATAATGTTGTGAACATGGGCCCTGTCTGATCAGCAGAGGTCACCCCTGAGTATGTAGTATGCAAATGTGTACAGATGTGGTGTCCGTAGTGCAGTCACATATTTAAACTGTCGGAGCTCAGTAAAGGTCATGGTGTGTTAATGTTGTGGCATGTAAAGCTGTAGCTGTTGTGTAAGGTACACCCTAAATGTGGTGGTGTACCCTTGAATGTGTGTAGATGTCTTGAGTTCAGAGGTACAATGGGTGCCTATGTACCAGCTACACACCCAGTACAGATAGGTGTGGCCATGTAGAAGGATATCCATGCCACAGTGGCAATACGGTAACCACAGGAGTGGGTGTGACATATGTGTGTACTGCAAACATGTAAAATGTGATATGTATGTAGGGGACTGCCATCCATGTGATAGTCAGTGGGTGAATGGTGTAATGCAAAGGTGATGTGCATGCACCTTGTGTCATGCAGCTTGATGCCATGATTGTCATATTATGTATCTGTCACAGCGACACCCATATGGTTGGAGTCAGTATCAGCTGGTGGAGCAATCATGGTGCTTGGTATGTAGGGGTTTGAAAGCTAGGCAGGGAAAGTCCCCTGTGCTAGCCTGTTCTGCAGGGAAGCATATATTGAACATGAGGGGCCCTATGACTGAGGACCGTGGTATGCCAAGTGTACCTGACATGTAGTAGGTACTATGGTATGCTGGCCTCACTGTGTGTCCTGTCCATGAGCCACATAGCATAAGATCCTGAGACACAGGGTACAATTTGCAGGTGGATGTGTATGTTGTCAATACCAGAATGGGGAATGGTGCTGAAAGGCAATGAGAGGACAATGTAGGATGTGTAGACTCCTGTACCATCAGCAACTGCCCTGGTAACTGTATGAAAGGAGTCTACCATGTGTAGGGGCCATGCTCTGGCCTTAACAAGCCCAACCCGGGTGGCAGCGAAGGACGGGAGCCCAACAATGTCTCTGTGAATGACGTCCTTGATGATGTGCCCCATACAGAACAGTCCAGTCAGGTGTGTAGGACTATAGTCCCACTCGTGCAATGCGGTGCCACCTGTGTGTAGTGTGATAAATGCTGCTGTGTGCCATTCAGGGGCTACAATGTCTGAAACAAGGCTATTAGTGAATATAGGTTCATAGGTTCATAGGTTCATACTAGGCTAACTGCCCTTGTGAGCCATTTTAAGCCTAGCTAATTATCCCCTGTGAGATTCAAACCCTGTACCTTGTGTTTATAAGGCAAACACCTTAACCTTTAGGCCACCCTCCCAATATGGTGGCCTAGTAGGGAGATATGTCATTCAGAGGTTGGTGGACATCACAGCCTGGGACGTTGGAAGGTGACATGGGGCCAGTGTCCCAGGACATATAGAGTGTAGGTCAGTACTGTGTAGGTGTGACCACAGGGACACCACAATGTTCATGTATGGATTGTGGCTCTGTAGTGAGTGAGAGGGTGTAATGTCAGCATTGAATCCATCCTCCAGCATGTTGCCAACAACACCTGGGTCTGCAATGTTCCTGAGTGACTGTTGTATGTGACAGCAGATGTGGGTGTTGCCATCGAATACTGACATACCACCATAATGCCTGGTGGTACACCCCGGAATGTGTGGCAGTCATGTTTACGTAGCTAGTCTTGGAGTATGCGATGAGGGACCCTGTGGCCCCACCACGGCTGACCAGTGAGCCAACCCACACATGGGAATGTACACCACTGTGCAACAGCCTACACCTGTTGTTGTACATCATATGTCCATGGAACATGACCACCAGAGTGGCGTCTGTTATCTGGTGTGTACCATCATGGCTCTGTGTGGAATAGCATGATCCATGCAGTTGTGTACATGCTAATGAAGTGCACTGGGGTATGTGTCAGCATTTGTATGTGCATTGTCCATCTGCATGGGTGTCATGATGTTAACAACCGCTGTCAGCAGACGTCTATAGTAGGTGTTGTAGTACACATGTACTGTGTATGCTGTGATGGGTGTGTTGCAGGGATGTGGCTAACAAGGTTGATTAGCATATGTTCGGATTCCACCAATGAGGGGATAACCCCAGGTGTGTAATACCAGTCACATGGTGGTAGTGTTCATGCCAAGGGTAATGTAGGTCTTGGAGGTGGTGTGTATGGGTTGATCCAACAGAGTGGAGGGTATGACTCATGGATGTGTCAGTACATGAGTGGCTATCCCAGTGAAGTGTGGGGTAGTGTCAGTCACACATCAGTAGTAGCTGTCTGAGGCCCACTGTCCACTATACCAACATAGAAGGTATGTTATCTGTGGGGTATGTTGTTGACTCTGTCGCCTGTTACAATGTGTATAGCAGTCCTGGACACAGTTAGTTGCATGTGGAGCACCTCTGATGCATTGTGCTAAGTAACTTGCCAGGATGTGTGCAAAACATAGTTGGATATGGGAACCTCTCAGCTGTGGGTGTGCCGGTCCAGGTATGTGCCTGAAAGGTATGGTCTGTCTATAACCTGTCATTGCAGGTGTGCTCTGCAGAGCCTTGAGGAAGGTCACAGTCACTGCAGAGATGTTTGAGTGGTGCATTATAAGGTGTGCCTTGCCTGTGTGCGTCACAGAGGAAGATGCAAGCATTGTGTCACATGACCCCATGTCATGCCTGCCAGTTGCCGCCCTGCCGTTGACAGTTATTGGAAAGTGTGCATGACAGGCAGTATAGAAGCAGCAAGAGCCTTACATGTGAGCTGTACTCCCAGGGCTGACAGGTGCAAGTAATCTGTGCCACAGCATTGTGTTTGACCAGGACAGTCATAGCAGACAGATACCACATGCCTGTGGAATGACAATAGGAGCATAGGCAACTGTTGAAGTGACACAGTCAGTCATTGTACAGTGGTATCATGTCCGGACGAATGCAACATGCTCCCCAGGGCTAGGCCACACCCTCAGGGCTATAAGACTGGTGAGCTATTGCATGTCCCTGCACACGTAGTCTGCGAAGTGGCATCACAGGGCAGTCACACTAACATGGAGAATGACAGTCATATCGTACCTGGTGAGGTGTGGCATGGGTGCATAGGTTATGTTGCAGAAGCAGTTACCCGACAGCAAGATGTAAGCGACTAACGCCTTGTGTAGCCTGCTGTGTGGAACTGCAGTGTGACTCCCTACAGAGTCAGCTATGACTGGTGTGTTGTGAATGTTATAACTCACTATTGGCTGTATGTGATGGGCACACATGAGTCTGTGGGCTATAAGCTGGTGATGTTGTTTTCCATGATGGGGGCTACCTCTGGTGATTACAGTGAGTATGGAGACATACTGCACAAGTTGTCCTCATAGGTGTGGCCAGTGGTGTAGATCATGTGAGACTATGTGATGGGTGGGGTGTGTTGCGAATGTTACACATCCCCAAATGACTGTCAGGTGTAGTCAGGGTTGGTGACAGCATTACCCCCAGCCATAGCTGTCAACCTCCTGTCCCCAAACTGAGGAACATTAGCCCTCATACTGTGTGACAAATGGGCAAAACGTGGAACACTTACAACTGGCTTACTAACAGCATCAACTAGGAAGGGCATATGATGGCTAAAATAGGCTGGTCTTACATATAAAAGCGATATTCCAATGAATTAATATGATTCCCATCTATTTAGCCATGGCTAGCAGGTAAACTATTTACAACAATGAATGTGTGACAGACCCTTCCAATGTGGAACCTTGAGGAACATGCACCTTTTAGAACCTCAAATGAGGTACGTTCCTCGTAATGAGGTACACCTGAGAGCTATGCCCCCAGCACGGCTGCAGAAGTGCATCCCCCACAGGCTGTTGTGCCGTATGTTGGGAGGTGAGCATTGAATGTGTACATGAGACAATTGCTCTATTGCGACATGTACGACATATCCCTCATATAGACAGGCAGTAGCACTGGTACATGACAGTTGGACATGCCTGTATATACAACCGTGTCCCACAGGATGTGCGTTACGTGTGTACAACAGCTGTCGTACCTTAAGCAAGCTTGTAAGTGTAGGACAGCCAGTGTACCTGTGGGAAATGGTGTGGAATGGGCGCTATAGTAATCAGTAGCTCATGACATGCTCACACGTTCTGAACAAGTGCCTAGCATGACCATACAATACAGATAGGGTGTTGAATAATATCAACCCACAGGTGGTGATGACAGTCATTTAGAGTGGCACCGCACTATAACCCTGCTGAGTATGGTGTGCATGTCCATGAACCATTAGCACTGTAGATGTTAGCAGTACAGATGTACAAGACAGCACATATATTTCATTACAAATACCTTTGCATGTCACTGGAGTGTTCCACCAGTGACCTGTTGACAGGCTCACAACTACAAAAGGTGCAAGAGTGACATGTGCACAGCACATCAGTGCCAGATACAGTAGAACAGGGTTAATGTGTTGTACCCCACCCTCATTGTAGCCCATAACACACAGACAAATGTTAGGCATCTGTGTATGTAAGGCTGTGAATGGCCATGACCTATCAGTATAGCTGTGTCAGTGTTGTGAACAACATACAGAATGGGCTGTGTGGGTGAGGTGTGTGACATATGTGCACAGTCCGATGGATGATACCAGCAGTGTCACCGCTAGGTGAACATCCCTGTACCCATAAACTACTACCTAGACTGTGGTCAAAATTATGGACACTGTGTAAGGGATGGTGCTGTGCAGTGCACCCCCCGACATGGTGACGTCTCCAGGCCCCTTAGGTAGTCATATGAGGTACCCATGTCATGTCAGGGTGCCATCCATGAGCACGGAGATCACTGGCCAGGCATATACAGCACTGTGGTGACCAATATTGGATCACATACCACCTGTAAGGGGTAATGGCTATGCATGGATGTGCGATACCAGCCTTCACAATCCACACCTCCACTATGCAGCATGCTGTCTACCTTGCAGAAGGACATTTTTCTACACCATGATGATGGACATGCTACATGTCCATATCCTGATCTATATGACATATGTCATGGACAGCCACTGTCCTAATACTTGGATCGCCACAGGCTGGACAGATCCCTGTGCCATATATGTGACATACCCCCGCCATACCATGCAACTCTGTCCATCAAAGCTGCAGATGTCATCCCAGTCATACATGGTGTGATGGCCGCATAGTAGATGTACTATCAACTGACTGGATCAGTAATGTGGCACTGATGCACCTTGCGGTGGCACAATGGCCGTCTGTTACAGTGTTGAATCTGTGCCCACACATGCTATGGTTGAAGACCATCCCTGCGAATGTCGTCTGACTAGCCATTGTCCCATGTCTATCATATGTGTAATACAGGCGATCCGTGGCAGGATGTTGAACATTTGTACAGTGCTGTGTAGATGTATATGGCAAAACACATGCATGTACAGGTGTCCATGCGTATGTGTGCATCGTCACTGTTCAAGTCCATTACGGCTGCATCTGTGTTGATATGTGACATATACACAGCATCCAGGTCAACAGTAGTACCATGGACACATCGAGGCATGTGCAGATAGGTAAGAACACAAGTGCAGGCAAATAGACATGCCCACAGCAAGACAGCATTTACATGGAGTATGAACTCTGTAATGAGGTGACACACATATATGGTTGGTGATGATATCCAATGCATAATGGGTGTGACACAAACACGTCAGTCGTGTCAGTGTCATGATGCTTTGCAAAGATAACTGTGCAGATGCAGTAGATGTCATAGAAATGTATGTGCAGCAGTATCTCTGTACATCTCTGAAATTGTGACCTGTCACCATCATTATGTTTTACAGATAATGCCCCGTACACACCTCCCAGCATACACCCGCCAGAAGGATGATGTCCTCATCCCACAGCTCCATGACAACTATGACTTGTTGTTCAGCCATGTGCCACAGCATGCCCACCAGCAGGATGACCTGTGGCAGGATCTACGCAGGAGAGTGAACGATGTGGGTGGCCATAACCGTACCTACCAGCAGGTGCGCAGACACTGCACGGACCTGATACGACATGCAAAACAGCATGCCACTGCAATCACCAGGGAACAAGGTGGAACAGGTGGTGGGCCACCAACACAGCCCCCACTCACAAACACCGAGGAGCTACTGGCCAGTCTGGGGACACCCAGGGAACAGCATCCAGAAACACTAGCTGCCATCATGGAGGTGGGTGTCTCCCAACCAATGAGCCTGGAGTTGCCTGGTAAGTCAGTACTGCACATATGGCTATTATATTCCATGTAGTTGCATGTGTCACTGTACATTATGTAAAGTAACAACATATGCTAGGTATGTGGACACACATGCTGCATACTACAGTATGCGACATTGTGTATGCACACATGTACATACTATATGCTATTACACAGGTGAATGTGTTCACATGCACAGTGCAACCTGTGGCTGTCATACAGTCATGGACAATGTTCATACTGGTGTGTCACCCCTATACAGGTACCTCTGGCGTGCCGCACAGACATGGGTCCATTGCAGGTGAGACTGTCATCAGTATCAGGCATGTTACAGTGTAGATCTATTTGCCATGTGGCCAGTTAACACTTGCACACCTGATGTTTGTTCCAGTCATGATATGCAGGTCACACCACCCTGCATTCACACACGCCACCCATGTGCAATATATACAAACGTAATGATACACAGACTTGAAACCACAGTACTTGTCATTGCGACATGTGTGGTCAGCTGTGCATACAACGGTGGAGGTGTTCTACAATGGAGGCATATGTAGTATGCACTGGAACAACATGTGTGGTACGCACACAGTACCACACAGTGAGCTGTGATATGGGCAGCCCACAAGTGTCACCATTGTGTCATATGCCCCTGCATTGGGTGCACACATTGTGATGTGCCACCTGACATATCCCAGACATGTAGTGTTCTGTCTGCAATATTGTCACACTAACGCATGACCTGTACCCCACATACCAAACATACAACCCGTTGTCTGCATAGCCCTTTGGATTGTGACATATCTGACATGTATGGGTGTATGTCATATGGGACCACACAGACATGTGGAGAAGATGCCCATCACACACAATTGGCCAACACATGTGCACACATGGCCATGGGGGATGGCCAGAGACATGTAGCCACACAGTACTTGGGATGTGTATACACCCTGTTGCACATTGTCCACACATGGTCCAATTAAAGCCTTAGTTGACCGATTATACAGTTGATGTGGTACACTGGACAACCTAAAAGCCTGTGCACAACTACTGGAGGTGTCACTGAAGTCTACCATATACGATCTGTCAAACATCACGACTGTGTTGCAGTTATGGCTATGCAACGTGTACATATTATGCATTCTACAGCAACATACATGCCTCATGTTGCCATGCAATGGCATAGTGTCTGTACTTCACACTGTATAGCAATGTAGACGGCTCACACTACCCTCCCATGCTCATGCACTTTTGCTAAACATGCATTCTATCTGTAGGGCATACACACAACACTACAATGTGAAGCCCACTATGATGCTGTACATGTGTCAGTACACCATTGTGTCAAACATGTATGCATGTTAATGCACATATCAGCAGATTACATGTCAAGGTCACGTCAACCATGTGTACTGTTATCCTGTTCTGGGCCACATGGTGTATCACGGGGATGCATGCATACTGCCATGATTGTGTGAACTGCATGGCTACTGATATGACACCTGCTTGCTGTAGTGTGCACCCCAGGGAGGTATGCTTACTAACACTATTAATGTCTGAGCTGCATGCCCTCTGCTGTATCGCAGGCATGCTGCATGCTATCTGACAAATCACATGCATGGTGTGTCTGTGTGTGTCTGTGTTTGTGTGTCTGTGTTTGTGTGTCTGTGTGTGTCTGTGTTTGTCTGTGTGTGTGTGTGTGTGTGTGTGTGTGTGTGTGTGTGTGTGTGTGTGTGTGTGTGTGTGTGTGTGTGTGTGTGTGTGTGTGTCTGTGTGTGTGTCTGTGTGTGTGTGTGTGTGTGTCTGTGTGTGTGTCTATTGTACTTTACAGTATGTCTTTGCATTCACAGGTGATGTAGGTGTGTTACCATCCTGCGGTCCATCTGATGTTAGTGTCCCCACAGATACTAGCGGTGATGAACATATGCATGAGGTACAGGCAGGGTTGTCAGGTGCTGAATCTGTGCCAATGGTTACCATCACAGCTATGTCCCCCTCTTCCCCGCACACAGTTCTGCTGCCAACACATACCGCATCACCGGTGGCCATAGAGGAAGGACAGTTAGCGTCTGTTGGCGTGGAATAGGAAAGTGTAGTGGCTACAGAAGGTGTGTCTACACACCATGGTGTCAGTGTAATGACTGCAGATGTGCCACACAGGCATGTGGCTGGTGCTGCTCGTAGGAGGACCTCTGGCAGACATGCACCTGCAGGACAGAGTGCAGCAGCTGGTATCACCAGACGCATGTTCCTGACTGTAATGGTGGCAAAGGCACATGCTGAATGGCAGAACAGAGAAGGGCAGAGGCTGCAGAGGGCTGCTATCCATTCCCTAAATGACAACATCCAGGCATTGGCAAATGCTCAACAGCAGATTGCTAATGTTCTGGATAGGCAATTAGGTGAAATGGTTGAAATCCTTGACCGAGGCATGGCAATCCGCGAGCGGGAGCTGTCTGTGCTGGAACACCTGGTAGGAGTGAGGTGTAGGTCACATGGATGTAGGCCAGCAACACCACCTAGTGTAGGTCGACGTGAGCGTGCCACCTCACATGCCCGCTTCCATAGTGCCGGTAGCAGTAGCAGTGCAGCTGGTGCTGCGCTGTCAACACCAGGACACAGCAGGCCACGTGGACATGGCCCTGGACGGTCTCAGCAGGGACACGGTTTCAGCGGACATGTGTTGTCGGACAGTAGCCACTCTGTACCTCCACCTGGTAGTGCCCGTGCAACCCCAGGCAGGCACAGGTCACATGGCCGTGGACGGACACAGTGAGCTGTACAACCTGCATTGTACAATCTGGGGCTGTCAATTATACCCCGTGTAGGCATCACAAATGGCAGAACTGTGTACACACATACACGCACACAGCAAACACAACTGTAGGGCTTTACAACATCCACATGCATTCTGCACAGACATGTCCAGTCAACTCAACGGCCCTTACACACACACATGATGTTATCCATTGGTGCAGCCTATGCCCCCGGCAAACATATCACCCTGTGCATATGATGAAGCCTGTGCCGCATCCCTGTCATCCACACCATTGGTGCAGGGTTATGCACAAATATTCTGATGCACAGGGTGAACAGCATAGTGAGAAGTGTATGTAATACCTGTGTATGCATAGTGAGGGATGTGTATGTTGCAGTGGTTGTGTGTGAATACTGAGAGATGTGTATGTGACATAGGTTGTGTACTGTCGACATGCACCAGTCATACCATTTAGTGCAGGTGCAGCATGCATAGTGATGTGTTCACGGTATGTGTCTTGGTTACATCTGTAGCACCATGTTGGTTGTGATACCCTGGTTCCCTCCTATGGTGTACTTGCATGTGCTTACAGGTAGCAGTGTTTGCAGTCCCCCACGTGTAACTGTGGATTACACACAGGCACGTCTGGCAATATCAGCATGCTACATGTACCCTCAACCTGACTGTTGGACACACCAACATGACACAGATGTCCGCACATATACTGCACCTGACGCATGTGGTCAGTGCCACAGGCTACACTGGACAGAGACGTGACATACATAGGAGGACACATTACAGGTATGGTGACATGGTGCAGGGGTTGTACACAGCGGCCTGGCCAATGATGATGTGAAGTGTCACTTGGTAGCTGGAGGCCACACTGTGCAGCAGTAGGACCCTGTAACAGTACGGGAACATGGCCGCATTCACGGGGTGTACACCACTATAATGCACACCCCATAGTGTGCAGCTGGGGACCCTTGCCTCTGTGGTCATCACCCTCACAGTACTATGCACCCACACGACGTGTCACAGAGAAGGGACATGCACAGGTAGCCAGTATGGCTTGGACCTATGCCATCAACAGGGTTGTGCAATGCATCACCATTACGGGTTAGTCACCACGTGGGGCTAGTGATCATTTCCCACCGTATATTAGCATACACCCTCACACCAAGCACCAGACATACATACAGACACACACACACTGTGGTGACCACACATGTGTATACGGACAGCCGACGTGTGATGCACCACACCGGCCGACGTCATGCTTCCCACACTGAAGTATGTACAGATCTCTACAATGGTGTACAGGGATGTGTAGCAACTGGGACATATTCCCCGTGATATGTGGCATCCCTGGTCACACATTTGGACCCACATGGCAGTGCTGGGAATGATACACCTGCCATATGATGACATGTTTGATAGACATGCAGTGGTATTGATTGCATTATGTGTACCAACACTATATTTGGCAGGTGTGCTGCTATATGCACACGGGAGGTTGTAGGTGTTACAGGTGCCATGTGACATGTAGTTGTTAACACCTGACCGCTGTGTATGCATTATGTCAGCACCGTCACGTAACAGCAACATAGCATACTGTTTGCACATGGCATGATAGGATGGTGCATGATACAACTGTGAGCCACCCCTGCACACATACATCTAGACAGGTGGTTCACCACGTTATGTACACACATCCCTCCATACATGCTGTTTGTATGTCACTGTATACAGGTGTCAATGATGGGTCTGCATTGCGTCTGCATGTTGTAGGTAGGTGCAACTATGTTACGGACATTGGCCACTGCACATGCATGGTTGCTGCATGCACAGTACGGATGTCACATGTGTCTCCTGTTGCCATGTTTGTATACATTGCTATTGTTGGACATGTGTGTTGACATACATAACACATGGACTGCGGAATGTTATCACGGGTGTCACAGGCAACCTGTACAAGGGTATGTGTACACAGTAATGCTTTTAGATGCCTCACAACACATACATTCCCTATCGGCGTCTTTGCCTTTGCTGATGATGTCACCCACCTAGAAGTATGCCTCTGGGAGTGCTGTGTTCAATAATCTCGGTAGCGCATTCCATAAATGCATAATGCTGTAGTGTGATAAGGTAGTTAGGTGCATGTTCAACTCCCATCCCTGCCAAGTGTGTGTGTTTCCAGCTGCCTAGGGACACAGTAATGCTTTTAGATGCCTCACAACACATACATTCCCTATCGGCGTCTTTGCCTTTGCGGATGATGTCTCCCACCTAGAAGTATGCCTCTGGGAGTGCTGTGTTCAGTAATCTCAGTAGCACATTCTGTAAATGCATCATGCTGTAGTGTGATAGGGTAGTTAGGTGTAAGTTCGATTCCCAGGCCTGACAGATGTATGTGTGTGTGTGTGTGTGTGTGTGTGCATGCTCCAGTCCGCCTGGTTATGCTTTTAGACGCTTCGCAACACAGATATATCCTGCTGACGTCTTTGTCTTTGCAGATGTTGACACACACCTAGTAGAATGCCTGTGTGTCTGCTGTGTTTAGTAATCTTAGTAGCATGTTCTGTAAATGCGTCATGCTGTAGTGTGATAGGGTAGTAATGTGTAGGTTTGATTACCAGCCCTGCCACATGTGTGTGTGTGTGTGTGTGTGTGTGTGTGTGTGTGTGTGTGTGTGTGTGTGTGTGTGTATGTCTGTATCTCTCTCTCTCTCTCCCTCTATATATATATATATATATATATATATATATATATATATATATATATATATATATATATATATTTGCTCTTCCATGGACAGCTGACTGTTTCATGTATCATATATTTGCATAGCTTTCACATACCAACGGGGTATGTTGCAAATCCCAACATCTTCCATGCAACGTCCGTGTTATGGGCGGTGTTACACGCCCTTACAGGCATTTGCTATATATCTTGGCAGACATCTATCCTTGCTGTATTCTCACTGTACTCGTACACGCCGGAGGCTTCATGTATCATGGCCTAATTTTGATGTGCGTATGTCTATTTGTGCTGTGTGCATGGCTGTGGGTATGTCCCACTATCATCATTTGTAAAGGTGACAGCTCTATAGGTACTTCATGTAGACTGCTGTGTCATTTGACATGTCAGCACATACCTGCGGACTGTACTGAACGTCCTACTGCAGCGCATTTCATACCTTCTGCGTTATCTTGCAGTCGATATTGCTGTTTCCTCACACATGTATCTGTTTCTGTTCATACCACTCCACCTCCTAGACCAGATTTCTGGACAAGGCCTTATCTGATAGTGGGACACATAGGGGCAGTATTGACATGTTGCTCTTACAAACGTAGATAGTTGACACAATAATAGGTTTTGCATTAGTATGGCTTTTCTGTCGGATTTGGTGTCTTAATCACATGTTTGTCATTATTTCATGACTTCAGTTATCAGGAAAGTGCCAGAATGTTACTGATGTTACGTGGAACACACCAAACATATGAGGCAGAACTCTGCACATTCTGCGTAAATCTGTACAGTTGCGGAGTATGTGTCTGATACAAAATATCAACTTTCTGACACCAATACACACACTGTATGGTGGCATCACAGGCCACATGCCATTACATTTATATTGCAGGACACACCCACCCAGACAGTTGTATTCCTCACACAGGCCAACAGCTGCTTATCCACACTAATTGGTCAATCATGTATCGTATGTGTGTGCCGGTATTTGCACTTTCCGTCAGTGGCAGAGCTCACGTACGAGTATGGGGGACTGGACATTGTTACGGTGACACTGCATGACACCCTGAGGGACACATTACTTTTGTGTCTATTAACCTTCCACATTGACATTCACAGGGCATACGTTGTCATTCACATTTGTCGGAGTACATGCGTATGACTTGTACATGTTTTCTCATTTGTCCTGATGTCTTTCTTCTCACCTGTCCACCTAGTATCACTAGTTCTGTACATGTATTTTGGACAGGTTACCTTCATACCCCTAACCTGTACACATTATGGGTAAACGCCCTGACTTTTGACCTTTGCCCTTGTTACATTTGACATAGTAATGCGCCTTTCTGTTAAATTGCTGGCAAGGCATTACGAACTGTGTGGTTAGATAATAGTGACTGACATTTCCATTACATGATTAGTAACACTCATAACATCCATATTCCTGGCTACGCCAGTATTCTCACAACATTCTGACTTTGTCTGGGGTATATCTAATATAGTCCCTATTTGTATTTCATGTACTATGCCTTAGTGCAGCTGTGTTATTCTGACAGTTTGCCAGTTATGGGTACCATCTTGGTCGTACGCATGTCCATCCATGATAATCGCCTACATGACACTGATATAGGGCCCTACATATTGCCAAAATGGTTTACACAATATCCAGTAGATGGTTTGCCCCATTATTGAGAATATAGGCGTGTGCTATACCCACATCACTCCCACAGGGCGGGCCTACGAAATCTCTGCCAAACAACACCTAGGCCCATTTCTGCATACCCATGATTCCCATACCTGACAACCCTCTACAGTACCCATTACACATGTTTAATGTGTGCGGTACTGAAGTGTGGAGACACTTATATGCACTCCCCACTCTCCGGATATCAGTTCATACGTCATACATTCTATCGACACGTGTCATCACCCTTGCACCCGATACTGTTGCATGTACAGCTATATCGTATTTGCTGAGGTCACTTATTTTGCGTCAATGTCGGTTGACACTACATATGGATCAATTTTTGGAGTCCTGCAATGGACACCTATCTGCATGTTTAAAGTGTAGAACTTGCTGGACTGTCACTTTCTGGCCAATGGTTTGGAATGCAGCGGTTTATTCACCTTTCGTGCATGTCTGTTTGTCTACCCATATTAGCTATAACGTGGCCTATTTATGTACATATGTCATATCTACGGGACATAAGTCTGTTGTGTATACATATATATATGTACAATCCTCATTTCATAACTTTCTTTGGTTTACGTCTGTGGATTATGTGTATACACATATATCTATATCCATACCATACCTTTCCACTGTACAGATTGTCGCAGAGTGTACAGCTGGTTGCCTCTTTATCTTCGGTGTGTTTTACATAAACCTGTGTCTATCTGGCAATGTAGTGGCATTTCATTTGAGACTTACAGTGGGGAATTCTGGCAAGCAGTTCAGGTTACGACTGCATATCCTTCAGAGAATCCATGCTACTGACACACCCGTTATTCTATCCACTTTCTATGTTTGTTCTGGCACATATCTGGGGTTTGTCCCTATTTGTACTGGTAGTCTGCATGCCTTCGTCCGGTTTCATACTTTACTGGGTTAACAGGTTTGAGCCATGTATAACTAACGTGGGGGAAACAGCATTCATTTACTATGCTGTGAGCGGATCACACACGCACAGGCGCACTTGCATTTCCTTATTGTGGGTTACGCGCAGGCACGCATGCATATCCTTATTGTGGGTTACATATGTTTACTAAGTCTTTGTGCTTACGTGGGCTTTATTACTTGTGACAGTACCAGTATATTATCTGTAATCCGGTTAATGGACATATGCGAAACACACGTTCACCTTTACATATTTAACTGTCTGTACAGCACAGACGCATTCATTACACTTTCACATTATATGTGCTGTAGTTGTAGTTGAACCGGGACTGCATTCACGTTGGCCGGATGCTGTAACCACTATACGTTTGGTGTTCTGACTCATTTATATGCATACCCATAGTACATAGCTACATTAACATATGCCTCACCGCTTCACTTACGTCACAGGCATCCATTCTCTTGCTGGGAAAAATGCGGTACTACATGTTACACATTTCCTATTCCCTACTGCTCTGGACCCAAATTGCATATTTAATCACTGCAGGGATATTCAGAACCCAAAGGCTTATAATCCTGACACATACAGGTCTTTAATTGTCAGGGTGTTCATGTGGTGATCTGGGTTTAGGCTTGTCCGCCTGGTGAACGGAACTGCCCTGACCATGTTCAAATGTCAGACAAAGCACATGGACAGGGTTTGTCCATTTTAAACATTTAATCTGTGTTTACAGACACAGGTGTTTGGGCACCTGTCAGCAGCTTATGATGTTGGCAATACATAATATGGGTGGGGGTGGTTACAATACATAATCCACGGTGAGTGGTGTTCCCATTCACATTTGACTATTTCCTGTATTCATTGTTACGAGGGTTATTATTTTGCACATGACTTAACTATGAATTAACTACAGGTATGCAGTTGTACAGTCAACATATGTGACAGTTTGTTACAGTATAAATGTACGGACCTCTGTAATACTGGGGACTACCCCACATCCTTCACAACATTTCATGCTTATGTACATACTATTATTCTGTGAACTTTCGAAGTTTGTGAGAGCAGTAATTACATCTGTCCCTATTTGTCCACCCATCCTTTTAGGCTTTGTCCAGATTTTGTTGCTGTAATAGGTTGAGAGGTGGTGTCGGTATGTGATTGAGTTGACTATATACTGTCGATAATTCAGTGGGGAGTAGGGTTACCACTTGTTCCTCTTTGCGAGAGGAGGTCCCATTTTGGACAGTTGTGTCCTGCAACGACACCTAAGACATGGCAAATGTCCTGTGAATTTAAGACAATAATATATTTCTTATTTTCTTTACTAGTTGCATGATACAGGTACACATAACTATTATTTGGGATAGCATAAGCTATTCAAATGCTATGGAATAAGCTTTTATCTTGGCATACAAGTGTGATTCTGTCCTTTGCACTGGCCAGGGGTGTTTTATCCTGCAAATTCTCACATTTCTACAAGCCATGTCCCACCTTGGCCATCTGAACAGGTGGCAACCCTAGTGGGGTGACCTGCATGGTGGACAGCTGTTCCATCCTGCATAGTATGTTTTGCTTGTCTGTGTAGAAACTGAACAGTACCATGACTACACATACATGTTTTGTCCAGATGTGTACAGTACTGGACACCGTGGCGTGTAAACAACTCTGAGGTTTCAACAGGTTACTTATCCCACGTGGGATGTACACACATTTTGCCGTAACATGAACGCACGGGCATTTGGATTTACGTAACTGTGATGGGATGTTTACAAACGTGGGATACATATTTGCAATCCTGACACTGCCTAGGACAATACTTCCTACTACATATGGGGAATTCTCGCTATGTGTAGGTGTACGGCTGCACAAGGCTGGTAGCTGGATTTGGTGGACATTCGGACATGGGTGCGGGTTATGTGCTATACAGGGGTTGTTGCATATTGCATTTGCATGCATGGGTTCTGCTATTGGATATCCCGGTTCCGCATATGGCATCCTATGTGTATGTGACGGTTACGTTCCTGTTCATGTGTATAGCACATTTTAATATACATATGTTTGTGTGTGTTTGGTATACAATTTGGACTGTCAGGTTTCTTTATGGTTGTTATATAGCCACAATTGCCCAGCTGTGTACTATCACTACCACTGTGGGACTGCTGGTGACCATGCCCATGGGGCTAGACATGTGTATTGGCGGCACGCTGACATGATGCACTTCACTTCCACTGGGTATAACTACTGACAGCACAGTACATTACGGACACACGATTTTATATATCATTTGTTCCATGGACGGAAACTCATATTGTGTTGTGTGCATTTCTGTTTGGTTCTCCATTTTGTGTGGCCGGGAACTGTCTTGCATGCTTTGCATACGTTTCATTATCCACGGACACTGATAGGTGTGATTACTATTGCAGGCAGGCTATAATATTCAGCAGTTTAGGTTGCTCATCGCCAGCCGACATTGACACGCCTCCGGGCGCAGCTTAGTAACGCCCCATGCACTTGCGCACGTGTCCTGTGCACATGGATGTGGTAGCAGCACACCTTCATTAATATGCATATGGCACTACTACACCATTTATATGATGCACAGCCAGCGCAGGCCTTACACCGGCCTTGAGCCGAACTTCATGAATCCGAGGGAGGGATATTAGGTGAGAAGGCAAATTATCCATCTGCTAAGACATGCAATATGTTGAATCACCAGCATTTCTTTTTCAAATAGCAGGGAGGCTGCTTGCATATCCCAACCAGTGTTTTTTTTATCCTTTTCATGTAACAAAGACATAAACTTTGTTGCAGATAAGGTTTTTAAGGTCAGGCATTCCTTGTCCCACATTGTACTCATACTGCATCGTGACCTATCCTTTGCAAATATTTCAGATTTATATGTAGCCACTTTTTATTAAGTCAGCTTTGAGGACATCATGAATATGGTTTCATCATTGCATACTGCCTAGTGTGGGTCATATACTGATCCAGTTATACTGATAAAATTTAGCCTTAATTTATTGAAGATACAATTTTTTTTTCAGATTCTTTTGAGATTCAGATTATCACTTTTCCCTCATCATTATTGAAACAGGTTTTGATTACCCCATTGTTAAGAAACCCTCTTTAAATAAAACCACTCTGAAAAATGTTTGCCTTATCTTTTTCATTGATAATGTTATTGAGCTAATTGTATAATGCACTGATTCCTACTTATTTAACATCTCATGATCTCTATGAGTCATGTTGGTCTGGTTTCAGATGTAAAGATAGCACTGTGGTAGCCCTCATTTTAGTGATATTGACCTATTTATAACAAGAGATTAAATATTATATTCTGTTCTGATCTTCACCTACTTCTCCCACTGTGAACTATGCTACATTAACTAATTACTGAGAACTCACTGTAGCTCTCTCTCTCTCCTACTCTGTAACTCAACATTTTTGATCAGTTTGTCTCTTACCTTGGTGGGCCACAGACTGTGCTTGCTTCATGAGACCTCTCAGCTGCTTGAGAGAGAGAGAGAGAGACTCATGCCACAGACTCAATCTTATTACCTTAGTTCTTAATGACATATATGCTGCTGATAATTAATTAATTTATTTATTTAATTAACATTTGTTAACCAGGAATGAAGCCAATTTTCAGCAAAGGCATGGGAAGAAATGCTCCAGATGCATGTCCATAAGGAAGGTAGATTTAGTCATTTGGCGGTCTTACAAAAGTGATATTCAGGTCTGCCTCTCCTTCCTACTGTAGTCTAACTTTGAAAATTGCCTGAAGTCCATCCATCAGTAGATGTCTGATGGCAGAGTTAAACTCAGCCCAGCAAAGTCTGAAGTGATGCGGGTTTATATCTGTGTTTGTCCCTTACATTTGCCTTTCTCCTTCATTATATATGAGGAGAGGAGACTGAAATTTAAGTCACAAGTCCATGATTGGAGTGTTAAATCCTGATGATAAGCTTGTGCTGAATGACCAGATATCAACTGTCATGAAGACTTCTTATTTTCACCTTAAGGCTATTGCTCAGATCTGTTAATATACTCCAGCACTCTGCCTCAGCACAATGATTCATGTGCTGGTATCTTATTGCCATGACTGTTGCAATGCTTTCTGTCTTGGTTTTCAGACATGGACTTGGCACAGCTAAAGTGGGTACAAAATTCTGCGATATAATTGCTGAGCAAATAATTCACTTCATAAAGTATAACATCTTTACAGTGGGTCCTGCACCACTTACTGATCACCACTAGGCCATTTTTTTTAAAGAATTTTGTTCTTACCCTTCTGGGCCCTGCACAGTCTGGGTTCTGCTTATTTGAAAGAATTACTGGTACCACATGTCATATCTTGGTGTCACAAGAAATCAGGAAATGTGCTGCTGGCAGTTTCAAAGATTCATTTAAAATGTCATTCAGAATGTACTTTACTAATTTTGCCACTATTAATTGAAATCAGAGTCCCTGATTGCGAAATGTGATTCCAAGGCTTTCTTTGTGAGCTGCTTAAAATATTACTAACTTAAATCCAACTTGAGGTACTACTTTTACTGTAAAAAAATGGGAGGTACTGCCTTTACTTTAAATACCTTGTTTTAATGTTTATTTATAATTGTTATTGTATCTAGCCTTTACATCTTCTTATCACACGATTAATTTTTAAATGCTGTTCAATGCTTTTTAAGCATTTTAATACCTAAATACATAAAAACACTAACAAAAAATAAATATAATTAAACAATAAAATAACTATCAGGTAGTACTAGGTTTTGCACAGATATTTATTTCACCGTGTGCAGGAAAAGAAGGGCCATCTACACTGATTAAACACAGAGTAAAAAGCAAACTCCATGAGCTAATCTTTTGCTAATCCTTTCTGCTTGGGCAAGCCAGAGATAATGAGACCTCTCCCTGTACGGACAAGTAGATACAGCAGTGCAAATACTGGACAGAGTCCGGCCACATATACACCCCTCTGTATGTAGCAGCCATTTCACTGCAAAATGCCAGTAGCACAACTGCATGACATACTCGGCACATATAACCCATATTCTGTCATCCTGTATGGAAACACAGGTTAGCAAAGCTATGACACATTCTGAAACATAACCATCAATGCATTAACACATACAATGTGCCTGTAAATATCATTAATCACTGACATGGAACGTAAAAAAGAATACTAGCAGTGTCTGTGAGAAGAGCTGTCACAAATATTGCAACACACATTAACAGCAGTTTTCTTTTGACCCGTGATGTATAACTGTGCTATCAAAGACAGGATGCCCTTTCTACAGTGATATAGCTACAACAAGCAGTCCTGGGCTGATCAATTTTTGATCTTGCTGTAATCTAAAGACTAGACTGAGCTCCCATGGAACATTTGCAGATCACAGTTGTGTTCCTATTGTTTGAAGAGCTGTCTCAGTATTAATGGTTGAGAGAGGATCCAGTCTAAGTTCCAGCTAAGTTCCTGTCAGACGTCCTAGGATTAGTGCCTTCTAACCATTCCTTCACCTACCAGAAAGCCTAAGATATTGTGTCAGTCAGTGGTTTCAGTGATCTGGGCTGTAAATGTGGTGAATTAATTACAGACTTTTTCACTCGTCCCTCTCTAGTATAGATCGAGAGCAGGCAGGGTAGTTCATTTATATGCTTTATTACATGGAAACACATCAGGATGGATAGCAACATTACAAAATGTAAAACTGACTAACAGACAGACTACACAGACATGCATGCTTAGATCTCAACAGCTAACTACAAAATGGCAGTTAGGCTCGCACGTGCTCAGTATTTATACACTTGTGCAAGCCCCTATAAAGCTTCTTAAAGGCATACATACATATTGATCTACATCCTCCCTCTTAAATAAATTGCCCTCAGTGAAATGAAATTGGAATAAGACATGCAATAATATAGACATCAAAAACAAACACAATGGTCCTGTCCAAGTTGCCGTGTATCTGTAACATTGTCTGGAAATGCAACCTGATGTAGTAATGTAGTAATCAGAAATGGGTTTAGCAACAGAGACAGTCTTTGGTGAGCAACTCATATCAGGAATTTTGGGATTCATCTCAAGAAGAAGGATATTTACTGGAATGTCCTCTGGAACTGGAATCCTGGGCAACTCATTCTGAGATAAAGAGTCTTTCTCACAGGGTTGGTGCAGTGCTACAGGGTCGGACATGGCATCAAATGTTTGTGATTCTGCTTAAACTCTACTCCTTGTGATTCCACAATGTACGATCTTGGCTCTGGTCAAATACTTTTCATGACTCCAATCCAATCATAACCTTTGCACATTTGCATACTCACTGTCTCTCCTTCACATAATAGATTGAGCTGTTTGCTGGATTTATCATAATAAGACTTCTGGGCTAGGTGTTTCTTTAACAGATGGACTTTCACTGATCTCTTATTCTAAGCACTTGGAACCAATAAACTACTGCTGATTGGTAATGTAGTTCTGGTTTGTCTCATCTGAGGCCTATAGGCAGGTGAATCAAAATGATTATCCATTAGAAATATTTCTGAGATTCAAGAGATTCCAGAAAACATCACTATTGTCTCATGTCTACTTCTCTAGTAACTGTTTTGCACTTTGAACTGCATGTTCTGCCCAACCCTTTGACTGATTGTATTCAGGACTACTTGTAATATGGATAAAGTCCCACACTTTGGTAAATCTTTTGAATTGCTGGCTAGTAACCTGTGTGCCATTGTCAGAAATAACTTTGTGTGGACTACCATGGGCTGCAAAATGACATTCATCTTAGTAATGACAGTACTGGATGCTAGGTATAGAAATAGGTCAATCTCGAACCAATTAGAATAAGAGTTTGCTAACACCAATTAATGTTGACCATTCCACTAGAAAATATCAGTGGCTATTATTGAACAAGGAAATTCAGGAATCTGGTTTGGCTGAAGTGGTTCCTTCTATTGATATGGCTTTGTACTGTTACATACAGAGCAAGATGAAAGTACTCTTTCAATGTCTTGTGACATAGAATGCCAAAGTGCTAGTCATCTCACCCTTCTTTTGGTAGAATCAGTTCCTGTGTGGCCATGATGCAAGATAGTAATATATTCTTTTTGCAAGGACTTTGGAACAATCACTTTTGGACCTTTCATGACGATACCATTGTCAAACAAAATCTCATCTCTGTAAAAAAAAAAATAAGGTTGCACTTCTTAAGGTAAACTAGATTGCTTTGATGGCCATCCTTGTTTGATAAAGTGCTTGAGCTTCTGTAGAACAGTATCTGTGACTGTATGATTTCTAAGCTCATCAAGACATGTGGAAGAAACATTTCTCACTTTCATGACTTCAAAATCAAGTTTCTCATTCTCATGCTCTTCAGTGGTATTTCTGGGTGATCTGGATAATGTATCAGCAAGATAAAGAAGTCTGCCTTTTGTGTAGACAAGACTGAAATTGTACTTCTGCAATTTCAACATCATATGTTTGACTGGAGCTGTGTGTGTAGGCTTTTTCAAAATAGTGACTAGAAGTTGGTGATCTGTTTCAATCTGGATAGGCCTACTATAAATATAATCATGGAACTTTGAACATACAAACACAATTGCCAAGAGTATTTCTCTATCTGAGCATACTGCATTTCAGTTTGGCTTAGAGATCTGGATGCATAGACAACAGGCTGACCCCCTTGAAGAATGATTGCACCAAGACCAAATTTCAAAGAATCACAGGAAAGAGTAACTAATTTGTGAACATCATAGTTTCTGATAGTTGGTGGACTGGCAATACCCTGTTTCAGGACATCAAATGCTCTTTGGTGTTGTTCCAACCATGACCAGGATAAATCTTTACATGTCAGCTCTCTAAGCAGTGTTGCTAGTTGGCTTAAGTCTGGAATGAACTTGCCTAGATAGTTAGGCATAACAACAAAAAACAAACTTTTTGACCATAAATTACTTAAATTGAAAATGTTATAGTTGGAAGTAGCATACTTTACTGAATGCTTACAACAGCGCATTGTTCCTAAAGGTCTGCGTTCACATCAATACCCTACTGGGTTAGTTCCTGACTCTGAATTTCATTCTGAGTTAATGAAGTTATTTGACCAACAAGGTTTTGAACTAATGAATGTTATGGTTAAACACTATTTGTGTTCTGTGGAAGTTTTAACAGGGGAAGTGTCAGCACTGGATAAGGAGATTACTAAAGACAGTGAATTTGTAAGATATAAATATGACTATGCTAGGATTTTTTTCTAGCATAGACCAACTTATTGAATGGCTTAAAAGTAACAAGATTAAAAAATTAAAATGTGATAGAGCAGCATACGACAATGGTACAGCTTATCCTCGTCCGTCGCCATCACAAGTTTGGTTGCCAAATGGACAAAGGACTGAGTCCTACAATAACTATAATCATGACAGTCCTAGTAACGATCCAGTTGACTATACCCCTGGTACTGACATGCCAAGGCGCAGTGAATGCATCCGCAATTTGAACAGTAATGCCAACAATGTCCCTGTGAATATCGACAATAACAACAAAAAACAAAATTTTCAATATGGGAATCAAATGGGGAATGGTTCAAAACAGAACAAGTTCCAGAGATCGAGGAACAGACAACGCAACAACAAGTGTAAACATTAGATGTTGGCCCTATTGGAACTCTGAATATAATAACTAATTCAACTGGTGACTTTAATATTTTCAACTATACATCTATAGAAATTGACCCAGTACTAGTTGATTTGTTGTCAAGGGGCAACACATTTGTCCCCAGTAGACATGTTAACTTGGCTAGCACAATTATTGACTTGAAATGTTTTGTCAGAAAACTTAATCTAACTGTGTTACTAGGTAATTCGCAGGAAGGTGATGACAAAAATTCAGAGTTCCCAGTGTTTACAACCCCCCACTTCACCCAGTATTAAATTTATTTGAAAATATTTGCGAGTTAGATTTAAGATCTAAGGCACATGCTACATTTTAACAACAGGGTTAAGTACAATAAAAAAAGGAGTAATATCTCCCATGTGGCAACACAAGCCCTTCAAGAACTGAGGTCACTGAATGTCAAGGTGTGCAAGCCCAATATATCTGATCAAGTTGATTACAACAACAGAATGTACTTATTGTTGGAAAGTGATGCTTATGCTTGTGCCTCTCTTAATGATTTTAACATGACTTATAACCGTATAAAAGGTTACCTTAATGACCTCTTTATTGAGGTAAAAATTGACATTGATACTTATAACTATATAGTAGTTTCCTTTCCAAAGACGCCTGTTATGTTTGGTATACCCAAAGTACACAAAAACCTTCAAAACCCACCCATGAGGCCTCTTATTGATAGCAGAGGGTCAATTACTTACCCTAGTGTGAAGGTTATTGACCATATTTTGCAAAAATATCTTAAATCTGAGCCTCAAGTGTGTAAAGATTCCTGGACATTTTTGCATAACATGAATAAGTTAGAATTAAGTGTAGATAACAACTTTCTAACAGTTGATGTCAGGGATCTTTATACTTCTATTCCACATGAAACAGGTATTGAATGGGTGAGTCTACTGCTGAAATCTAAAGGTGCGTCTGTACAAGAAATTCAATTGGTAGAAGAACTTTTAGACATCATTCTCACCAATAATTATTTTATGTTTGATCAAAAATTTTATTTACAAAGTAAAGGTGTGGCTATAGGTTCACCATGTGGGGCCAGTTTTGCTAATTTAGTAATGGCCTATTGGGAGAGAGAGTTTATTTATAAGAGCTTACCACACATGACTAATATTGTGTACTATACTCGATTTTTGGATGACATCTTTATAGTCTTTTGTGGTGACTATACAGATGCAAAAGCATTCGTTGATTACTTAAATAGTACAACAGAGTTTTTTGAGTTTACTTTCAACTTTAACAGTCTGTCGATTGACTATTTAGATGTCAAGTTAACCAAGGATGTCATTAACTCTAGCCTGCTTTCTAATATTTTTAGGAAAAAGACTTACTGTAACTATTTTTTACACTTCTCAAGTGATCACCCTTTCTCACAGAAGCACTCTATTGTTAAGGGCCAACTTATAAAAGCAGCTAGAATGTTATCATTTGAGTCTGATTTTTCAGCTGAATGTGTATGTTTGAGCGGCATGTTTTTGAAATGTGGCTATCCGGTTGAGTTAATAAATGTTTTAGTTGAGGAAGTTCAATATAAAAGGGACAATGGAATCATCACTCCTATCTTATACAAAGTTGTTCAGTATTTAGAGACACGTGTTGAATTTGATTATACAACCAATACACTGTCAGGACACAATACAATATTACCTGAACCACAAACTTCATTTAACTATAAGAGTAGTTTTATTACCACTTACAGTTTGGATTGTCCTTTAGTTACACATATCTTTTTTAAAAATTGGGAACTAATAATAAATGACAAACTCTTAGTAGAAAAATTGGGGACTTCACCAAACATAGTATTCAGGAGAAGTAGCAATCTTAAAAACTTGCTAGAAAGTAAGCACCGCAAACAAATGGACAGGAAAGCCAGTATGTCACCTTGTGGTATCTGTAGATTCTTTAAATTGATTGAGATAGGAAGGATGTTCATAGTGAATAATAAGTACTACCTTAACTTTAAATTAACATGTAACTCAAGATTTGTAGTGTACCTGGCTAAGTGTAAATCATGTACATCATTCTACGTAGGCAAAACCAAACGTAGACTACATGACAGAATATACGAACACATGTACGCTATTGATAGGAAAAAGGTGGATAACACCCTGGCTAGATATTCTCAAATGTATGAAGGACACACTTTTTCTTTTAAAGCAATTGATCAAGTACAAGTGAATGTAAGAGGAGGTCCAGTTTCATTACAACTTGAAGAGCTAGAACTATATTGGCAGTTAGTATTAAATGCCTTTAGTAACCCCAGACTAAACGAGGCATGCAATATTTTGTGCCTGTTAAAACTTAAAAGTTTGAGGAGGTAAAATTAGTTTTAAACATCTAAAGAGAGTGAAAAATGACAGTCAGAGTTGATGAATTACCTAGCCGTATGTATAATTTTGTTGATTGGAGTTAAAATTAGTGTAGTGATTATTTTTAAGATTTAAAGTTTAATTTAATTACCCTATAGCATTTGACAGTAATGTTTTGAGGCTTGTATCCCTTTAATTTTGTATTCTGCATTGTGATTTTTTTTTCAAGTGCACTGTTCTGGTTGGCTTAATGATGTCATATGATGTTTTAAATACTTTATTTAAATGTGGTTGAAAACATTTTCAAATGTTATCTGATGAAGTTACTGTATCTACAATAACGAAAAACGCTTCATTAAATACTTGTTTTTATTATTGGGCTTTGTCTGTGCCTGTTTCCACTGTGCCATTACAGAGTTTTGGTTTGTTTTTTAATTTTTATTTTTTTAATTTTTATTTTGTTTAAGTTCATGGAGTACACAACTGGAAGTTTGCCTAGTTTGTCTAAAGGCATATGTAGAGAAAATATACTGTACAAAATTAGAACACTGGTCTTTTAAACTAACATGGTGGATTTCTATATTAAATGAAAGCAGTCCCATTTTCAAACTGTCTCTGAGCCATAATGATGACTATACGTGCCTTTTGACCTCATAAAATAAAAAATCACAGCTTCTCCCAACACAGTAACATGAAAGTACTACTAAGCCTTTAGTCTGAATCTCTTCACCACCATAAGCAAAAAGCTTAACACACTTTGCCAAATCAAGTTTCTCACAGCACATACTCCAGCAAATGTTTCTGCAGACATAACATTGCACTTTGAACCTGTGTCATCTTTGATCTCTGTGGGTTTTCCATTTTTCTGAACAGTACAAAATACTTAATTCTTTGCCCATAAACCTACTGCATTAACTGTTTTATGAAGCACCGATACACCATCAACATAAAAAGTACAGTCATGGCTTTCTAACTGATCAACCTGTCTGTTTGAATGTTTCCTTTTACTAAAAGAAAAAAACTTTTGAAATGATTCCCCTTATTGCATCTGTGACATTGCTGACCAAAAACTAAACATTTTTCCCTTTTAGGTTCATGACTTCCACCACAATTATGGCAGTTGGCAATGAAACTGGGTGGGGGCCCATTCTTTGAGTTTGCTGACTCACTCTTATACTTCTCTGAGGCTATGCATGCTCTGGAATTTGCTAGAAAGCTATGGGGTTTCCCAGTGACTGTTGCAGGGTTTACAATTACTGCCATGTGCTTGGGCTTGTTTCTTTTAACCACATGCTGCATACTATCAATATGAGCTTTAGAAGTTAGTGGAAGCATGCATCTCTTATTTGTAAGCATATTTATGTGCTTGTCTGTAAGCTCATATATCTGACAAATCTCAATGGCCTTATTCAAAGTTAAATAACTGTCACAAAGCAAAATCTTTGTCATACTATCATCTTTAATACCACACACAAGTCTGTTTTTTATCAACTCATCCCTTAAATCACCAATTCTGCACATTTTAGCTTTGTTTCTCAAATCAGTTATATATGCTGCAAAAGTTTCACCAGGCTTTTGATCTTTTGTGTAAAATAAGTGCCTTTCCATTGTAACATTCCTTTGGGGGTTATACATTTTTCTAAATTTATGTTTTAAGCACTTGGGGTCCTCCCTTGACTCAGACAGTACAACTATATGATGGTTTTCCCCCCTCTCCTGCAAAGATATCAGGTTCATGCACAAATGAATGCTCCCTTCCTATGGCTTCTGACCCAGCTACATTAAGCAGAATAAATGCCTTTTTATGGTCATCTTTATCAGAAAATGCAGCCTGTGTGAAAACATTGTACTCTTTCTCAAACACTCTCCAGTTCTCTGCAAGATTATTGTCTAACACAAGTGGACCAGGTTTTCAAAATCCTTTAGCCATGCCAACAAATTATGCCCAAACACACTGAAAAATATGGTCCTTGTAATTATATATGGACAAGCTGCAATTTGTGCCTGTAATAACATTCAAATGCATAAGAAACTCTTCGAAATACTGTACTTTGCAAAATATGCTTTGAAATGGCTGTACTTTGTGAAACAGCTATACTGATATACTGCACAAACATGTGAACACCATACACTTCAGACAACTCATACAGCTTTGATTAATGTGAAAAAGTAGCGCTTAGCAAAAAAATGTGGTTGTTTCCCTTATTTTGTACATTTTATGTGATTCCAACTTTATTTCAAACATTTTCTGTGGTTATTTCAAATATTTCTGTTACTTAGAAATTTATTTAGAGTGTTCTAAATGCCTCATTTCATATTTTGCAAATAAGAAATAGTTTAAGCAAGTTTTAATGCCTTAAATTAATTTCTGACCTGTTTTATGTGTTACACGTGCAGTAGGGATGATTAACTCCTGTATATTCCTCCAAACTTAACTTGGCTAAGTTTCTGGTGTCATTCAAAGGGGATCCAGTGTCTGTCCACTTGGGATGACATGCTCAAAAAGCCATGCTGCTTTGCTAGAGATGGCTTGCACCTGTCATCCTTAGGCTTTCGAATACTGGCCAAGGCTCTTGCCACCCCCATAGTGCCTTTTTTAGGCAAGGCTCAGAAGACAAACCCACCACCATAAATAGCACAAGTACCAATAAACTGAGGGTAATGCTACTCAATGCCAGAAGACTAAACCTCAAAATGCACATACTCGAGGCACTCCTCAGTATATAGAAAATCTATATATGTGCAGTAACAGAAACCTGGTTTAAGGCTCCAGAGAGCACCCCAGCCCTACCAGGCTACAACTCATACCATACATTTCAGCCACAGAACCTGAACCAAAATACAAAAGGTGGGGGTGTATCCATATTCATCAAGGATACCCACACCTCCAGGTTAGTGGCACAGCACGATGCTTCAGAGATCATCCACGTGCAACTAACAATGGGCAAAACTGCAATTCAAATTCTAACTTGCTACAGATCACCCACATGTCCCAGGACCCCCATTCCTTGTTTCTGGAAACAATGGGAAACTTAAAGGTCCTACCAAACACCCTAATATTGGGTGATTTCAATTACCCAAACATTAACTGGGAGAACTACTCAAGTACTAAATCCCTTGCCCAACATTTCCTAGAATTTATAAAGTCGAATGCCCTGGTTCAATTAGGCAACACTCCCACCAGAGGTGACAACATATTGGACCTGGTCATCACCAACATGGGCGACCGGTGTTCCATACCAAGGGTCATCCCAACGCTGGTTAGATCTGACCATAAACAAATCACTTTGGATATCCATATTCCACTCCCACCCCTGGACAAGGAAACCACCATGAAAAACTTTTCAAAAGCAAACTTCATATTACTTAAGACCGAGGTCGAAAGTTTCAAAGCCCCCATGCTAAATGATAACGCTGTCCAAGCTGCAAAATCCTTTACTAATGCATTCTACAGGCACCTACAAGAAGGCATGTATTGTGCTATCCCAAGCAAAACCAAGACTCCGTCCTCCAAGAAAAGGAAACCAGTCTGGTGGACTCCTGCCATAAACAAGCTATACAATAGAAGGAGGAAACTAGTACAGAAAAGAGTAAAATCCGAAGAAGGGAAGACATCCCTGATCAGTATCAGCAAGAAACTATGATCCCTCATAAAATCATCCAAGGCGAGCTTCGAAAGAAAAATTGCCAAGGACTCCAAAGATAACCACAAGGCATTCTTTAGCTATGTCAAGAATCTAAGTCCCAATGCTCAGATCTGCATGGAGTTATAGCAAAATGGCACAAAATACACTGAACCAACCGATATCGCCAACATCCTGGCAGACAGGTTCAGTGCAAACCTCATCCCCCTCTCAACCCCAAAAGGGCCCATAACCATACCAAAAGAATGTAGAGTCCCTGAAATCACAGAAACTCAGGTGAAAACAGCCCTCTCCAAGACCAAAAACACAGCATCAATGGGACCAGACGGTGTCCCAGGCTGCATCCTGCATGAGCTCAAAGACGAACTAACCCCTCAACTAAACACACTGTTCAAACTCAGCCTCCCCACAGGCTACATACCCATAGAGTGGCGCACAGCAATGGTTATTCCCCTCCAGAAAGGTGGGGCCACAACAACCCTTGGGAACTATCACCCTATAAGCCTGACTAGCTTGGACTGCAAGGCTATGGAGCACATCATCATGGAACTCATTAACAGAGACATTGGGAACCTCCAAACACTAGACTCTACCCAGTTCGGCATTGTTAAGGGCAGATCATATCTCCTAAACCTGGTGAACTTCTTTGCGACAGTTACCAAGGCTATAGATGAGGGAAAGGTGGTACACACAGCCTACCTACACCTCGCAAAGGCCTTCAACACCATTCCCCATTCTGGTATTATAGACAAGCTCACCTGCCTGAACATAAACCCCTATGTTGCAAGATGGGTTACCAAATGGCTCACAGACAGAACCCACATGGTGAGAGTTGCGGGAGCTAGGTCCAACTCTAAACCAGTTACAAGTGGCATTCCCTAGGGCTCAGTCCTAGGACCCCTCCTGTTCAGCATATACTTCTCAGAGGTACAGGCAAGCACAGGAGGACTATGGCTGATCAAGTTCACAGACGACTGCAAACTAGGGGCTATAATTGACTCTCTAGCTGACACAGACATCCTCCAAAAGGGTCTCACTGAGACAGATACCTGGTGTCAAAATCATGGCCTCAGGCTAAATGCCAAGATGTGCATAGTCATCCCCTTTGGAAAAAACAAATTATCCACAAACTACCACATAGGTGGTAGTCCCCTAAATATGGAAGATGTAATAAGGGATCTGGGAAGCAAAGTAGATAGTAATCTCACCTTTGATAATCACATTGCCAAAGTGGTTAGGAAATCTTTCTACATGACCCACCTAATCACAAAAGGGTTTGCATCCAGATCAAAAGAGGTGATTGTGCCCCTCTACTCATCACTCATCAGACCCATCATAGAGTACAACGCCCCATTTGGGATGTACCTTACAAGTCACCTGCAACAGCTGGAAAGACCACAGACGTACCTCACCAAGAGGATCAATGGCCTCAAACAGATGCCTTTTGCAGCTCAACTGAAGAAACTCTAGCTGTATTCAGTTGCATACCGCCTACTCAGAGGTGATCTCTGCCTGACATACAAGGCCATGTCCAACCCAGAATTGATGGACATGCTCCCCCTAAAGAAAACCTTATCCCCTCGAGCCACACGCTCTAGGGATCTAAACCTCACCACAACAATAAATAGGATGTGCTGGAGTGATAGATTCCTGTCCCAGAGACTTCCTATGCTTTGGAACAAGATTCCAGTCCACATTAGGCAGAGCTCCTCATTACCACTCTTCAAAAGAAACCTTGACAAGTGGATGGGAAACAGAAAGTTTATCCCAGGGATCACTTCAGTGGCTCTGCTGGACAGAGGCACAGGGAACTAATCTAAGGGGGCGGTGAAAGCCAACACATTCTGGCTAGGCTTATAAATGCCTTCAGACAGATAGCCTAGTACCTACCTATGAACCTATTAACTTATGAGTGCCTGTCAGTCTCAAAACGGAGGAATCTGGATCCAATTCTGGCATCATGTCTTTTTTAGACATGCAGCTTCTGACACCATGTTGCTCATCCCTCTCTAGTATAGATGACGAACAGGCGGTGTGGTTTGTTTATGTGTTTTATTACATAGAAACATCAGGATGGATTACAGCATTACAAAATATAAATGAACTGATTAACAGACAGACTGCACAGACATACATGCTTAAATCTCAACACCTAACTGCAAAGTGGCAGTCATACTTGCACGTGCTCAGTATTTATACACTTGTGCAAGCCCCTAGAAAGCTTCTTAAAGGCATACATACATATTGATCTACAGATTTTGAAAGCTAAAGTCATTCACTGATCATACCGTGCTGTGATTTTCAAAATGAGGTGCCATCACTGAGTATTGAGACATCTTGATCTGATGTTACTGCTCTGATCACACTAACCATATACGTCTCATGTCCTACATTGCAGTTTACAACATTGTATCTCTGAGACATCTTACTGTAATGCCATGTGACTTGCTGTCTCTGGAGTCAGGAAACCAGTATGACCAAAAATTTGATAAAATAACACCCATAACCAGAAATGCACCTAGATGGAACTGTGGGCAATTCAACATGAGAAATTTGCTGTTTAATTCATTGTTATATCTGCAGTCAAGTAGGTTCTTTTAGGGGTTCTAGTGAAGTAAGCTTTCAAACAATGGTGCTATTTTGCTTGATAAATTGAACAAAAACAGAGGCTGAAGATTCCAGACTATTTATGCTCTAAAACATTTGTAATGTTTTAGGTTCCTGGCTAAAAGAGTCCTACATCACATTTAGCATATCGTTCACACTTAACAGAACTATGACCCCCCCCCCCCAAAAAAAAAGAAAGTTGCAAATATTGGCCTTATGGAAGAATATGATGCCCACAAGACCACCTAGCAGTATTTTTCTCTTGGGAGTTATTTGTAAATGTATAAAATAATACAAATTACATGCCTTGATTTAATAAGGAGGAAAAGAAATTGTAGAAGTACTTGTGACTGACAAAGACTACAGCTTTGGACTGAGCAGTAGAGTAGACAAGCACTGGAGGGTGTACATTCACTTCAGATAAAAAAAGAGAACAGAATATGGCTGCCTGTGTACTCTTTTAATAGATAATCTCCCTATAAAGCCAGCACAAAGTACCTCCTGGTACATCCAACTCCTGAAAAAGTTTATACAGAGTGCAACATCTGCATGTGGTAATTTCCCATTCTGATCACAAATTCTAGCAGCAGAGATCCTGTCTATAAACATCTAAGAATACACTTTGTAGTAATTTCAGATTTCATTCATTAAATTCTAAAAAGGCAACACTTTTTTTGGGCAGAGAATGAAAGGTATCCTATTGACTGCAAAAGCCACCTTCAGAATACACAATGTTTTATTCAGTACAGTAAAAAGCCGTCCACTTTAGAAATCAGAATCTGCACATGTATATTTCTGTATATCTGTCTATATATATATATATATATATATATATATATATATCATACATAAAATATTTATGTATATTTCTATCTAACAAATTCTTCCACTGCTACTCACAAGAAATCTTCTGCATCTGCTAAGGGCTCATTGATCCCAGTGCACCTCTGCTCCTGGCCTCTGATGAGTATTATAAGGAAAGCCCTAGATCCAGGCTGATGGCTCTAATCTTTGGCCTTAAGAATGGGTTCTGCCACTGAAACTAAGGTAAGGGGGTCACAGGCTTCACTCAATAAACTCTTAAGCATTTGGATAAATATCTAAAACAGTAATGGTAGCTAGCCACAGCACAGCTGAGGTGAAGACAAATTAAGTTTTAGTCACATAGGTCCACACTCCTGACAGCATTCCTTGCACTACTGTCAGCATATTAGGCTGCGCTTACTCATTAGAAAAACGCCTTAGTTATGATGTGAGCAAACAACAAGATGCACAGATTGTTTTCTGCTTTCTTCAGTGACGTACAAATAAACATAATATGCTTTCCTGCTAACTTGCAATGTGCACATAGGATTCGTTTTTGCTTGTCTTTAGCTTTTTTTAAAATAAGAATAATTATCAATATAGTTTTAATGAGTAAAGTATTTATTTTCCTTTTAGTGTACATGTACCATCATTTCTGATTTATTTTTGCTACCAAGTCACAAAATTATTTTATTTTTGGTGCCAAGTCACACGATAATTTTATTTTTCCCCAGTTTCGTGGAATTAACCAAACAATTTTGTATAATGACAGCCTTCTGATAATATCCATGAAGTAAAGTGGAAGTCCCTGACACTGATGTAGAGATGCAGAAATAAAATGACATGTGTCTAGTTAGATCTCAGTATCTTTTGTAGATATAATCAGCAAAGCTGAGGGAGCTTAGCTTAGGAAAATAAACTTATAGTCTACATTCTCTGTCAAAAAATAGCGATTTTAAAAATATTCTTCAAAATTTTCTAGGACTGTATACAAACACACACACACACACACACACACACACACACACACACACACACACACACACACACACACACACACACACACACACACACACACACAAAGATCCTCAAACAAAATAGCTGGTAACACTATTTCTTGGTAAAACATGTTCCTATCCAGCATTCTTGAGTGAATATATTTTGCACATCAGCACAACATCTCTGTCATTGTGTTATTCTTCAGTTTGCCTCTCTGTAGTGTGAATTTAAATCAGTTGCATGGAAGCAGGGCCACTGTTGTCATTAACAATTCTATCAGTGCTTAGTCACTGATGTCACCCTTCCTTGCACCTCATTGCCTCGGAACATTAAGCTGATAAGACACAGTTGGCCATCCGCTTCCAGAGTAAAAGACTGATTTCTCTCCCACCTGATCTGTGCCCTTAAGCATTTCATCTTGAATTTGTTAAGAAAATTATTTTGGGACTACAGGACTTAGCTATCTCATTGCTTACTGAAACCAGTGGCATACTAAATTGTTTTCTGCCTTCAGAAACCTTAAACATTAACCTGTTTGTAAACAAAATGTCACTTGTACACTATAAAATTCAGACAGGAGTTTCCTTTATCAGAGCAGAAGCCTTGATACCATAACTAACACCATAACTATTGCCAGTTTAGGTAGTAATCCTTTAGGTGTTTCCAAAATGTTAACAGTTCAAAAGTCTCTGCAATGTGAGTCAGTTAAAACTCAGAAATGGGTAGATTAATGACCTAGATGTCAAAGGTAAAGCTTAAAATTACCACTTTCCTCAGTATCAATCTAAAAATAGATCACTACATTCTTACCTTTCTGATTTACATAACTGTCAGTGCCAGTGACATCCTTAGACATTATATGTATGGATATCTTTATCCAAGATAAGACCAACAAACAGTACGGTTGAGATATGATAAATGATATAATAGTATATTTGTTAATGGTTTACTTTTGAAACCTCTCCATAGACTGTTCACTTCATTGCTTGTGAAGATATAGTCTCAGAGGATGCGAATGCTTTTTGTCACATCCTGATTTTAAAGGCAAATCATTGGAAATGTTATAGAAATTAATGCTATAAGCTTAATGTCTCTAGTAAATGCTTTGAAATAAACCATTTACTACTTACCACTGTTGTGTGAATCTAAAATTAACTCATAGGTTCATAGCTTCATAGGTAGTACTAGGCTATCTGCCCAAGGGCATTTATAAGCCTAGTCAAAATGTGTTGGCTTTCACCACCCCCTTAGATTAGTCTCCTGTGCCTCAGTCCAGCAGAGCCATTTTATTATGATACATCAAACCTGACAAGTATTGTTGATTTCATAAGCCTGTTAGTTGTACTTTAGATTTAGACATATTTCCTGTCTATCTGGTACATCTAGAGAATATGACTCACTTCCTTGCAGTGGAATTGTTGATACAAAACCCACTGCAAAGTCAATCCACACAGGGAGTGATAAGTCATAAAATGGATAACCATGAAAAAGCAGGAAGTTGTTCTACCTGTTTAACCTCTGAAAGGTGAAAATTTATTAAACAGTGTTCCAGAGACTATAGTATTGAGACAGGTGTTATTTAACATTTTGCATTCCACTTCTCCAACAAATAATCTCTGTTGGCTATTAAAATAAGACTAGCACATTGTAAACTATTGCACTGACAACTGTAAGACTAGTACATTGTATACTCATCTGTTCACAGCTGCAAAACTAGTACACTATATACTAATGCACTGACAGCTTTAAGGAAAGTGCACTGTATAGTAATGCACTGGCAGCTGTAGGACTAATACACTTTATACAAATGAGCTGACAGCTGAAAGACTCGTACATAGTATTTTAATGTGCTGGCAGCTGTGAGGCTAGTACAGTGTATACTAATCTGCTCACAGCAGAAAGACTAGTACACTATATACTATATACTAATGTACACTATATACTAATAGCAGGGATAAACCTGGGAGCACTGGCGCAAAACCAAAACCCCCTCAACTAGACAGAAACTCCTAGAACTACGCAATAGAGTCAAAAAGCTAATAAAACAGGACACATTCCAATACTACCAGTCTGCCCTAGACTCCTCACAACACAGCCTCAAACAATAATGGCCTTCCATAACCTCCATCCTCCACCCAGGTAAAGTCAGTACCTCTCCTCCTAACATCCCTCACTCCTCAGAAAATATTGCTACCTCATTCAACACACACTTCACCCAAACCATACTATCACTAGCTAAACAACGCAACCTTCCTCCCCTCCAACCCACACCTTCAACTAGTAATCTCCCCACTGCCTTCTCTTTTTCTCCTGTACCTACCTCCAACATAAAAAAAACTCTTAACTAAACTTAAACCCACCAAATTAGCAGCAGACAACCTCCCAAGTGAATACCTACAAATCACAGCTGATGCTCTGGCCTACCCAGTATCCATCTTAATTAACCGATCTCTGTCAGAAAGTATGTTCCCACACTATGGAAAGTATCACATATAATTCCCCCTCCACAAAGGCGGACCCTCCACAGAATTAACCAATTGACACCCCATAGCTATTCTCTCTCCACTCTCCAAAATACTAGAGAGATGCATACATTCTCAGGTCTCAGACTACCTCCTTACTAACAACCTCCTTTCCAGTACTCAGCATGGTTTCTGACCAAACCATAGCACCACCACTGCCTTATTCTCCTTTACTAACACTATCCTTTAGCATAATAACAATGGCTATCTCTACTCTGCTACTTTCCTAGACATATCTAAAGCATTTGACTTGGTCCCACACAAACAACTTACCTCTGTCCTCAATAACCTATCCTCCTCTCAATCAGTCACCAACTGGTTTCAGAGTTACCTGTCTGACTGCCAACAATCCGTTGTATGGCAGAATGACATATCTCCCCAACTACCTGTCTCCATTGGGGTTCCCCAAGGATCCATCCTTGGACCCCTACTCTTCTCTGTTTACACCAATAATCTAGCCTCTGCCACCAAACATGGCACACTCATACAATACGCAGATGACTCAACCATCATCTGCTCAGCCCAGTCCCTACCCAAACTCAAAAAGTCACACAGGAAACTTGATTATCCAATGCCCAATTAATGTGCAACCCAAACAAAACTAAACTACTCATCTTCCAACCCACCAAATATACTCAAAACAACTCTCACTTTAACATCACAGCAAAAGACAACACCACTATATACCCAACTAAAAACACCAAATTGCTAGGAGTGGAGATAGACAATAAACTAAAATTTGACATTCACATATCCATGACCATAAAAAAAGTCCACAAAAAACTAGGAGCGTTATACAGAAATAAGCAATTTCTCACCAAAGCAGCAAAGATTTCAATAGCAAATTCCCACCTTATCTCCACCCTACTTTATGCCTCTCCAATATATACCAACCTATGGCAATGCAATCTAAACAAGCTAGAGACCTGCTACAACAAAATTGCCAAATTCGCCACAGGGGCATCCTACCATAGTCACCACTGTCTCTCACTTGCTGAACTGGGCTGGTTTGAACTCCCTCACCTCCTTCAGTGGTATCAACTCTCACTCGCCCACAAATTAGTAAACCATCCACTAAATGTCCCATCCCTCCAGAATCTACTCCAACCCTATCGCACCACCAGACCACTAAGATTCAGCAACAAAAATCACTTGCAGATCACTAAAGCCAATAACTCTGCTGGTGAAGCACTATTCTCTTGCACCATAGCCAAATTATGGAACTCCCTTCCACCCACAATTACCTCTGTACCATCATGCACTCACTTCAAAACTTTACTAAAAGCACACCTAAAAACATGCTGGCTATGCCCTTGCAACTCCCACCCTAATATCACCCACCCCATCCAACCACTACCTTTCTTTCCACTCCACTAACTACCTTGGTTATAGCAAGCTCAGATGCTCATAAGCGTAGTACTTATTATACAGCAGGAACTTCTCATTGTAACATTTGTTAATGTCTGTTATGTACTTCACAGATAAAGATTCTAGTTGTCTACTGATGTACTATGTTCTTCATCTGTAAATATGTTGTAAGTAATTGCTATGTTAAATTGTTAATCGCTATGTAATCCAATGTAACTACTGTCTGTTTATTTTAACTGTGGAGCTTTTCTCCCTGGGCCTCATATGTTCTTCATCTGTAAATATGTTGTAAGTAATTGCTATGTTAAATTGTTAATCACTATGTAATCCAATGTAACTACTGTCTGTTTATTTTAACTGTGGAGCTTTTCTCCCCGGGCCTACGCTGAAAATGAACTTACGTCCAGTCGGACACTCCCGGTCAACAAATGTAAATAAATAAATAAATAAATGTGCAGACAGCTGTAATACTATTACAATGTATACTAATGCAGTGACAGCTGTAAGACTAGTACACCATATAGTAATGCCCTGACAACTGCAAGACTAGTACACTGCATACTAATGTGGTGACAGCTGTAAGACTAGAACACAGTGTACTAATGTGCTGAGAACTGTAAGACTAGTACACTTTATACAAACGTGCTCTCAGATGTAAAATTAGTACATCTTATACTAATTTGTTGACAGCTGTAAGACTAATACACTATATTCACTAATATGCTGACAGCTGTAAGACTAGTACATCATATACTAATGTGTTGACAGCTGTAAGACTAGCACACTATATACTGATGTCCTGACAGCTGTAAGACTAGTATATAGCATACTAATGTGTTGATAGCTGTAAGATTTGTACACTGTAAGATTAGTACACTTTATACTAACGTGCCAACAGCTCTAAGACTAGTACACAGTATAATAATGTGTTGACAACTATAAGACTAGTACAATGTAAACTAATGCGCTGACAGCTGTAAGACTATTACACTGTATACTAATGTGCCAACAACTGAAAAACTAGTACCTGTATACTAATGTGTTGACATCTGTAAGACTAGTACATTGTATACTAATGTGCTGACAGCTATAAGACTAGTGCACTCTATACTAATGTGCTAACAGATGTAAGACCAGCCCAGTGTATACTAATGTGTCGACAGCATAAGCCAGTACACTGTATACTAATGTACTAACAGCTGTAAGACTAGTAGTCTATATACTAATGCGCTGAGAGCTGTAAGACTTGTATACTGTATACTAATGTGTCGACAACTGTAAGACTAGTACACTGTATACGAATGTGTCGACAGCTGTAAGACTAGTACGCTCTATACTAATGTGCTGACAGATGTAAGACTAGTCCAGTGTATACTAATGGGCCGACAGCATTAGACAGTACACTGTATACTAATGTACTGACAGCTGTAAGACTTGTACTCTATATACTAATGAGCTGACAGCTGTAAGTCTGGTACACTGTAAATTAATGTGGTGACAGCTGTAAGACTAGTACACTGTATACTAATGTGCTAACAGCTGCAAGAGTAGTACACTGTATATTAATGTGCTGACAGATGTAAGACTAGCACACTGTATACTAATATGCAAACAGGTGTAAGACATTACACTGTATAGTAATCTGCTAACAGCTGTAAGACTGATATACTGTATAATAATGTGTCAACAACTATAACACTAGTACACTCTATACTAATTTTACACTGTATTCAAATGTGCCAACAGCTGTACAACTAGTATATAGCATACTAATTTCCTGATACCTGTAAGAGCTGTACACTGTAAGATTACTACATTTTATACTAATTTTCTGACAGCTGTAAGACTGGTACACTGCATACTAACGTGCTGACAGCTGTAAGAATAGAACAACCCACAGTAATGTGTTGACAATTGTAAGACTAGTACTCTATATACTAATGTGCTAATAACAGTAAGACTAGCACATCCTATACTACTGCTCTGACAGCTGTACAACTAGTACACTGTATAGTAATGTGTTGATAGCTGTAAGACTAGCACACTGCATAGTAATGTGCTGACAGCTGTAAGACTATTACACTATACACTAATGTGTTCAGAACTGTAAGACTAGTACACTGTATACTAATGCCCTGACAGCTGCAAGACTAGCTTGTTCTATAATAATGTGCCAACAGCTATAAGACTAATATGCTGTATACCAATGTACTGACAAGTGTACGACTAGTATAATTCATACTAATGTGCCGACAGCTGTAAGACTAGTATGCTCAATGCTAATATGCTGACAGCTGTAAGACTAAAATGCTCTGTACTAATGTGCCGACAGCTGTAAGACCAGAACATTGTATACTAATGTGCTGATAGCTGTAATACTAGCCCATCATATACTACTGCACTGACAGCTGTAAGACTAGTACACCGTATACTAATGTGTTGACAGCTATAAGACTAGAACAGCATACAGTAATGTGTTGACAGTTGTAAGACATGTACTCTATATACTAATCTGCTGATAGCAGTAAGATTAACACAACCTATAATACTAGGTTGACAGCTGTGAGACTAGTACACTGTATAGTAATGTGTTGACAGCTATAAGGCTAGCACATTGCATAGTAATGCTCTGACAGCTGTAAGACTATTACACTGTATACTAATGTATTGACAGCTTAAGACTAGTACACTGTACACTAATGTGCTGAAAGCTGTTAACACTATTACACTGTACACTCTAACATGCTGACAGCTGTAAGACTAGAACACTGCATACAAATGTGCTGACAGCTGTAAGACCAGTACACTGTATACTAATGTTGTGACTGTTGTATGAAAAGTAGAAGGTATACTTATGTGCTGAGATCTGTAAGACGAGTGCACTGTATATTATTGTGCTGACAGCTGCAAGACTAGTACACTGTATGCTAATATGATGATAGCTTTAAGATTAGTGCACTGTATGCTAATGTGATGACAGCTGTAACCCTATTACACTGTACACTAACATGCCGACAGTTGTAAGACTAGTACACTGCATACAAATGTGCGGACAGCTGTAAGACTAATAGACTGTATACTAATGCATTGACATCTGTATGAGTAGTAGATGGTATACTAATGGGCTGAGGGCTGCAAGACTAGTACACTGTATGCTAATGTGATGATAGCTGTAAGATTAGTGCACTGTATGCTAATGTGATGACAGCTGTAAGATTCGTACATCATACACTAATGTGCTGACAGCTGCAAGACTAGTACACTGTATACTAATGTTTAACAACTACAATTCTATTGCACTGTATACTAATGTACTGACAGCTGTAAGACTAGTACACTGTATACTAATGTGCCAAAAGCTGCAAGACTAGTACACTGTATACTAATGTGCTGACAGCTATAAGACAAGTACAATGTATTCTAATGTGCTGACAGCTATAAGACAGTACACTATATACTAATGTACTGACAGCTGTAAGACTAGTACTCTATATACTACTTTTCTGACAGCTGTAAGACTAGTACACTGTATACTAATGTGCCAACAGCTGTAAGACTAGTACATTCTATACTAATTTGTCAACATCTGTAAGAGTAGTACACTGTATACTAATGTGCCAACAGCCACAATACTTTTAAACTATATACTAATGTTCTGACAGCTGTAAAACTAGTACATTGTATACTAATGTGCTGACAGCTATAAGGCTAGTACACTGTATACTAATGTGTTAACAGCTGTAAGACTAGTACACTATATATTAATGTGTTGAAAGCTGGAAGAATAGCAGACTGTGTATTAATGTGCTGACTGGTATAAGACTAGTACACTGTATAGTAATGTGCTGACAGATGTAAGACTAATAGACTATATACTAATGTGTTGACAACTGCAACAATAGTAGACTGTATACTAATGTTTACACAGTTGTAAGACTAGTAGACTGTATACTAATGTGTTGATAGCTGTAAGACTAGTACACTGTATAGTAATGTGCTGACAGCTGCAAGACTGGTACTCTGTATACTAATGTGCTGAATCTGTATGACTAGTACTTTGTATACTAATGCGCTTACAAATGTAAGACTAGTACACTGTATACTAACGTGCCAAAAGTTGCAAGACTGGTGCACTGTATACTAATGTGCTGACAGCCATAAGACAAGTACATTGTATTCTAATGTGCCAACAGCTATAAGACAGTACACTATATACTAATGTACTGACAGCTGTAAGGCTAGTACTCTATATAATAATGTGCTGACAGCTGTAAGACTAGTACACTGTATACTAATGTGCCAACAGCTGTAAGACTAGTACATTCTATACTAATTTGTCAACATCTGTAAGAGTAGTACACTGTATACTAATGTGTTGACAGCCGTAAGACTAGTACACTGTATACAAATGTTCCGAGAGGTAGAAGATTAGTACACTGTACACTAATGTGCCAACAACCGCAATACTAGTACACTATATACTAATGTGCTGACAGCTGTAGGACTAGTACATTGTATACTAATGTGCTGACAGCTATAAGACTAGTACACTGTATACTAATGTGTTAGCTGTAAGACTAGTACACTCTATACTGATGTGTTGACAGCTGCAAGAATAGTAGACTGTGTACTAATGTGCTGACAGCTGTAAGACTAGTACACTGTATAGTAATGTGCTGACAGATGTAAGACTAGTAGACTATATACTGATTTGTTGACAACTGCAAGAAAAGTAGATGGTATACTAATGTTTTCACAGTTGTAAGTCTAGTAGACTGTCCACTAATGTGCTGACAGCTGTAAGACTAGTACACTGTATAGTAATGTGCTGAAAGTTGCAAGACTGTTACACTGTACGCTAATGGAATGACTACTGTAAGATTAGCACATCTTATACTAATGTGCTGACAGCTGTAAGACTGGCACAGCATATACTAATGTGCTGACAGCTGTAAGACTAGTGCACTGTATACAATTCTTTTGACAACTGTAAGACTAGTACACTATATACTAATGTGCTGACAGCTGTCAAACTAGTACATTGTATACTAATGTGCCAACAACTGTAAGAATAGTACACTGTATACTAATGTTTTGACAGCTGTAAGACTAGTACTCTGTATGCAAATGTTCCAACAGCTACAAGACTAGCACACTGTATACTAATGTGCAAACAACTACAATACTACTACACTGTATACTAATGTACTGACAGTTGTAAGACTAGTGCAGTGTATACTAATGTGCTGACATCTGTAAGACTAGTACATTGTTTACTAATGAGCTGACAGCTGTAAGACTGATACACTGTATACTAATGTGCCACAGCTGCAAGACTAGCACACTCTATACTAATGCACTGACAGCAGCAAGAGTAGTATAGTGTGTACTTATGTGCCAACACCTGTAAGAAAGTACACTGTATAGTAATGTGCCAACACCTGTAAGACTAGTACACTGTGCACAAATGTGTCTATAGCTGTAAGACTTTTACACTCTATTCTAATTTGTCGACAGCTGTAAAACTAGTACACTGTATACAAATGTTCAGACAGCTGTAACACTAGTACACTGTGTACTAATGTGACAACAAGTGCAATACTAGTACACTGTATACAAATGTGCTGACAGCTGTAAGACTAGTACACTGTATACTAATGGGCTGACAGCTGTAAGACTAGTACATTGTATACTAATGCAATGACAGCTATAAGACTAATACACTGTATACTATTGTGCCAACAGCTGCAAGACTAGTACACTTTATACTAACATGCCGTCAGCTGTAAAACTAGTACATTACATACTAATGTACTGTCAGATGTAAGACTAGTACTCTATATACTAATGTGCTGACAGCTCTAAGTCTGGTACATTGTATACTAATCTGCTGACAGCTGTAAGTCTAGTGCACCTGTATACTAATGTGGCGACAGCTGTAAGACTAGTACACTGTATACTAATGTGTTGACAGCTGTAAGACTAGTACACCATACTAATGTGTTGACAGCAGCTGTAAGCCTGGTACACTGGATACTAATGTGTTGACAGCTGTAAGAGTAGTATGCTGTGTACTAGTGTGGTGACAGTTGTAAGACTAGTACATTCTATATTAATGTACTGACAGCTGTAAGACCTGTACACTATATACTAATGCAGAATAATACTGTGACTTTTTAAACAACTATATACAGACCATCAATGTATGTGTAAAACAATAGGTTTGTAATTTAACACTAATAAGTGTTTTGCCATAGCTACTGACAAAGAAGAAATGCTGAAATCTGTCTGCCTAGGTCAAGAACTTATTACTGCTGGATATGGCAAAATGACCCTCATTATCCAGTATAACCCAAGCCTTATGTTAAATGCTAAACAATCTGAGAATAAGGCTAACAGATGTCTATGTTTGCTGTTTAGAGCCTTAAACTCTAGGGAAGTCCTGTTCTGTTACTACACACAAACTGAGTTAAACATTCTAAATTTCATAGAAAGGAAATTTATTAAGAATAATATCAACTACTTAGCTTGTTTAGTGGCTGCCAGTAATATATACAAACAATATAAGCTTGCTACAGGCAAAGCATATTGATCATTTAATGTTGCAAATAATTCAGGATTAATAAGCTTACTCAGTTATATACTGATTCAAAATCTCTCCGGGCTTGTCTTTACATAGTTTAATATTAAACTAAATCATACCATCAGACGAAATAGACTTTTCACATAACATGTACTAGACTCTCAAGGATACTCTATTTGTCTTTCCTTTATTTAAAAAAAAAGCAGGAAACACCAAGAATATGTAGTAATTCCTTAAAAGGAAATTCCAACCCCATACCTTTCCACCTGCCATACAGAATATGAATCCTTTGCACCACAACAAGACAGGAAGGATGTTTTACATAAAGAAAAAAATCAAGTAAAAAATAATTGAATCCTGCACCCTTGGCATGCACAACTACAGCATTAACTCAGTGTACACTTAGTGCAGCAGGCTTTTATTTATACCTATATTGAAGAGCTTGAGCATTATTTGATGCCTGCAGCAGTTCATGATTTACACAGGAGAGGGCAAGGATTGTTAAGCATGACTCTCAACCTCATAGCATAAAACATCAGGATAAAAGCCAAAAATTAAGGCTGGAACAAAATCATGGTGAGATTTTAAGTATTCCTCCTACAAAGTTAGAAAGTTACCAGGATAACAGATTTTGCACTAGCATACTTTTACTAAATGATATGAAATGAGAAACTTGGATGGCTGACGTTAACGACTGACTGTAATCATCTGTGAATTATCAGGGCAGGAAAAAGTTGACACTGGGCACATTATGACAATAGGGACTGGTATAGAGTATGTGGCGTGTGTATGTGTGCGTGTGTGTATGTGTGTGTGTGTGTGTGTGTGTGTGTGTGTGTGTGTGTGTGTGTGTGTGTGTGTGTGTGTGTGTGTGTGTGTGTGTGTGCATGTGTGTGCGTGTGTGTTGTAGAGTGACTGAGGGGATGGGTGCCTTTGTTAACATGATATGGCTGTCAGTGTTAACTACTGCAGGAAAGTGCTGATCTGTACTTGCTCTAGCTAATGGTGATTCAGAGACATGCAAATTAGTCAACAATGAAATCTACTGTGTCTCTGAATCACAAATTTCTGCATTACAGAAACAGGGAATTTTTACCATCAGCTCTTAATTTAAGTGCTAAGGTTCTTTATAAATCTTCAGGACTATATATACATATTCCAGTATCACAAATTTTTTATTTAACAAATGGAGAGATAACAGTATGTGTGGGAGTTCTACCTGATGATGGTCATATATATATATATATATATATATATATATATATATATATATATATATATATATATTTTTTTTGTTATGATTTTATGCTGGGTGGACTGTTACCAAAGAAAATACGGCCATAAAGCTATTTTAAGAAACAATATCTTGTCTCTTTGCTTTACATTGTTCATTGACATACTGACATAAACTTGGCAACATTAGTGTACACAGACGTAATCAAGGTTCAAACATTATCAGATACAACATTCATATTTACTAGTGCAACATGAAAATCATCCCCCCTGATTCAGTAGACTTCCGTGCAGGAAGTTTATTCCTGCATGGAAAGGGCCGTTCCCATTAAGCATGACAGCACGCCATGCTTATTCATGAAGGCATGCTGCCGTGCTGTAATACGGATACGGTTCTGTGTACAAGTGCAGGTGGTGTGTCTGAGAGCATTGCTCTCACAATACACACACACCTTGCACACCAAAATTGCCGTAAGGCAATTTAAATAGAGCGAGAATGCTCGTAACACCCCCAACCCATCAGGGTAAAAATCTGGACAAAGCCATAAAGGACAATCATCCCTACAAAGCCAGAAAGTTGATAGAATAACAGGTTTAGCATTACCATGAATTTTTGGCAGGGTAAGAAGTAAATAACGCATACCTCCAACCTGTCAGAGTAAGAAATCTGGACAAAGCCATAAGGGGCAATCGTCCCTAGAAAGTCAGAAAGTTGACAGAGTAACAGGTTTAGCATTAGCATGTATTTTCAGCAGGGTATGAAGTACATAATGCACACCTCCAAAACCATCAGAGTAAAAAATCTGGACAAAGCCAGAAGGGGCAATTGTCACTACAAACCCAGAAAGTTGATAGAATAACAAGTTTAGCATTAGCATGGATATTCTGAAGGGTACAAAGTAAAAAACACAACAAATAAATGTTTTTTTTTCACATATGCAATAAAGTTTAAGCATAGCTGAGCGGGTGTGCCCATTGCTTAGCTATGCTTAGCCCAGCTGAAACGGCATGATAAGTTAAATAACAACAGACATCGACTATATGTATAAGTGCAATAGTTTAGTGATTAGAGCATATGTCTTACATGTAGTCATTCATGGTTCGAGCCTTACCAAACCCATTTCCATTTTGTATGTGTAAACATTATAATTTTAATTTATTTGTATATTTATGTAGGACGTAAGTTATATTTCTCAAGCAGAGTAGTGTATTAGGCCCAGATGTGAGGTGCCAGTGTAATAAAGTAGTGAAACCCCCATATAAACACAAGTGCAACATACAGTATAGTCACACATGAATAAGTGTAATTACAACACATTGGGGGATATCAGGGAAGGTAAACAAATGTATATTATGTAATGAATAATGAATCAATACCATACAGGTGGTAGGCCAATAAAATAAAATATAAGCAATGCTAAGCATTGCACAGCTATGCTGAGCAGGTGTAAGCATTGTGTACATATGAATACTAAGCGATGAGTAGCCCAGCTAAGTGGATTTGCCCATTGGTAAGCAGTGCTGAACCTGCCCCTTTAAGCATTGCAAACCTCATCTAAGCAGGTTTGCCCGTAACTTAGCGTAGCTCAGCATATTCAAAACTGTCCAGTCACAGCAAAGGGTGGAAAATCGGCCATATTTAAACCCCACAGGTGGGAATACAGCTCATAACTGGTTGTAGCTCTCCACTGTAAGCAGTATGGCAGGTGTTGTAGAGGGCATGCACTTTCAGGCACAGTGCTGGGGCATACAGGAGTCTAAGGTCATGGTAGGACTCCTGGCAGAAAAACATGATATGAAACTGCTGCAGGACCAGTACCAGGGTTCCCAATATAAAGCAGAAGCCTGAGAAGGTCTCACCCGTGATCACTCCACTGCCACTGGTATCCCTCGGACTGGTGAGCAGGTCCGGCACCACTATGATGACTTGAAAAAGAGAAAGAGGGTGGACTTGGAACAGTGGGTCCAAGAAGCAAGACAGAGGTGTGATGTCCCAGCAGTGTGTAAGTATTCATAGCAATAACTGTTTACCAAAGTCCAGCCTGTGTATGTGATGGATAGGTATGCCTAAATGTTTCTTCATTTTCATTACAGCTCCAGCTGAGCGGGCTGCAAATCAGGAAGCCCATGCCAGTAGGTTGCAAAGGCTGCATCACGAGGCTGATGAGTAACAATCCTGCTTTTAGTAGTCAAACCAAATAAATATAAAGGAGTAGAATGTCACCTGGCAGTATAGAAAATGTGTATGGTTTGTACTGAATAAACCAGACAATAGGATAGTAATAGTCCCATATAGGTCATATTTAAAAAAAACTGTAACTGCCTGGCAATAAAGTTCTAAATCCTGGACTGGTTATGTTTACTCTGGTATTGTACGGCATGAAATGTTGCATTCACCAAGATCTGATATATGAATACTAATGTTGTGTTAATCACTGTTTCCCACACTGTGCTACACAAAAAAACATGTCTAGGAATGTCTGTATAAGAATGTTGTAATTACAAGGTCAGATTGTACAACCAAGAGAGACTTAGACAGAAAACACTGAAAGCTGCAACAGCGGTTTCTCAATAGCTTACTCTGATGGAACACAAATGGTTACATTTTTAGCAGACACAGCCATGGTTTGAATCTCAGGGGTGGTAGTAAGCTGTATGCATAATTTTAACTAGGATTTTTTGAATATGTGTAGAAACAGTCAGGTAGTGTTAACAAACATTCCCCCCACAGGTCTTCCAGATAAGAGAACTGTAAATGCCTGGCAATAAATTTCTAAATCCTGGACTTGTTGTGTTTACTCTGGTATTGTATGGCTTGACATGTTGCATTCACCAAGATTTGATATCTTAATAGTAATGTTATGTTAACCACTGTTTACCACACTGTGCTACATACAAAAAACATGTCTAGGAATGTCTGTATAAGAACGTTGTAATTACAATGTCAGATTGTACAACTAAGAGACTTAGACAGAAAACACTGACAAAAGAGACAGCAGTTTCTTAAAAGCTCACTCTGATGAAAGATAAATTGTATTTTTAGCAGACACAGCGATGGTTCGAATCCCAGGAGTGGTAGTAAGCTGTATGCATAATTTTAACTAGGACTTTGTGAATATGTGTAAAAACAGTCAGGTAGTGTTAACAAACATTTTCCCCACATGTCTTCCAGGTAAGAGAAGTAGAAAGTAGCTATACGACATGTTGAATTATACACTGGCCAAACCAAGGCCATAGGATATTGTAATAATATCTGTAGAGTAATGATTAGAGCAATGATCATTAAAGTTGTGAGTACTGCAAGGGTATACAAGTTGTTAATTGACATCTCTCTCTCTCTCTCCCCCCACCATATCTGCAACAATAATCTAAATACACAAATCAATGGGTATGTTTTACATCAAACCAACTGTTGGGACATATGTCCTATTTTTCAACAAATACTGAAATGTGTTTTATTAATGTTCCATGTTGAAATACTATCATTGGTGGCCTGTTGCTTTCAATGTAACTTGCATGTCATTGTAATGGCCACGGTGTTCCATATATGCATGTGTTCTGTTTGCTATGCAACTGTTCTAAATCTGTTGTTTTGGGTTAATAGGAATATCTATGCATGCTGTAATAACTAATCCTGGATTGTGTTGACTATTACTAACCCACATATGTTCTAAACCTGCAACACCATAGCATGTTTGGGAAGGCCGGTCCCAGTGGATCCACCTCTCCCACCTCATCTAGCAATGGCACCAGGCCCCAGCACATCTGACACCCACCCTGGGACCTCCTCGTCCACTGGTCCTGTACCACCTTTGGATGGAACCACCTCAGGAGATGGGGCTCATTCCCCCCTGGGAGTAGGCATGCACAGGATACTGTTACCCAAAGCCAGGTCTGGGGATTGGTGCATAGCGAGCTCTGAAAGGAGTTTGGAGATCTGCTATGCCAGCTTGAGGGCCATGTGGCCCAATTAGAGGGTCATGCTGCCCCTTCTGCTTAGCCCCCAGCACAGCCAACTTTGGGGCCATGAAGGTCTAGTGGTGACTGCCCATGGGTGGGGACCTCAGTCCCACTGTTTCCATTTGGGGGCTCATGGGCTTCTGATTTCCAAACATTCCTCCCCGTCCAAGGTGTTTGCTCCCCCACATGTGTCATATAAGGCCTATGTATGCTGTCTTGTCTGTCTTTCTACTCAACCTACCTCCCCAAATATACCTACTATCCTTCCCCAACATCCCACTCTCACCTTAAAAAAAAAGCAATCTGTTCCCAAAAAAAAACAACTTCACCCCATGCATAGCTCTCCTTTTTGTACACATGTCCACTGGACATGTAATCTGGTCTAATTGGCTTCACAATACTATATTGTTGTCCTCACACCTCTCTCAGGGGTATGAGTGTCCAAATATACCTCCAAATTCAGTATATATGCACAGCTCTTGCTGTAGAAGAAATGGACAGCTATGGACTTTCCCTACACCCATCCTTCACATCCCTAGCTACTTTCCCTATTGTCTTTCCCTCTGCATGCCCCCTTTTTCACAACTTTCTGATCAACCCTTTTTTTCTTTTCTTTTAAAGAAATTAACGCTGGGGTAAGCAGGAGTAAGCTATTTTAAGAAGTACTAAGCGGGATTACGCCTGTTTATACAGCTCTAAGCAATGCCTACACAGATTAAGCACTTTTACGGCTAACTGTCTGTAAGCATATTTAACAGGAAATTAGCATTGCTTACTGCCATTCAAACCTGCTCACAACTGCTTAAAAGTGCTTTAATCACTCTGTATCCAACAGCCCTTCTTCTGCTCAGCAACAAGATTATCAGCCCTTGCAAGACTTGAACCCAGGACCCTGCATACCATAGCCACAGCAATTTAACAGTAAGCCAACAGAGATGCAGATATGTCTGATGTTTTTACAAACATATCATGCAGCATAGTCATTCAAAAGTAGGGAAATGAATTTATATATGTATATATATATATATATATATATATATATATATATATATATATATATATATATATATATGTATATATATATATATATATATATATATATATATATATATATATATGTGTGTGTGTGTGTGTGTTTGTGTGTGTGTACTGCAGTCGGACATCAGATCCAAACCCTGCACCTCTTACTGCAACAAATCTGACCAAAGGCTGTGTACATGGGGTGAAGGGGCCCAAACTATGGACCTCTTGCAATTATTGCCCTTATCCCTTCCTCCACAGCAGAACTGTTCTGCCTTACAACAAAATAATAACACCTGCCAAGTCCTAGACCCAGGGCCTTGTAAACTATGATCAAAGCAATGTACCATTACACCATCAGAACCCTACAAAATAGTGATGACATTCCAAACATATCAGTTAGTACAGCCATCCAACAGCAGGGAATGGAGTCTGCAGAATCAGTCAGGTATCCTATACATACATGGAACAAAACCACGAATCACACCAACCAGATCTCTTACTCCAATCCAAGCCCCTGTACTCGGGCAGAACGTAAAACAGTTAACCAATGTAAATTCTCAGCTAAACAAAACGCAAGGCAGCAGTTTTGCTCGTGCAATATGTTTTAATGTATAAAATCAGTAAAACTCCAAATGGTTTAGCGCTTTCATCTGTCACAGACAGATTTCATCAGAACCAAGCTCCCAGTCACATACTCTGACGTTTATAGTACCATTTTGGCGCCTTTTTTATATAAAACCTTATAATAAAACTTTTGGATACAAATACCTTTTATAAATATAATGATACATAAAAACTTCTGTATTACATATGTAACATTGTTACATTAATACCAAATAATATTTAAAATTATTAAAGACAAATTATATAAACATTTATATATACAATAGATGTTAATTGATACTAATAATACATATATACCTCCTACTTATCTAAAAATGTCTACTTATTATGCTACATAAACCGTGTACTCTTGGACCAGTCAAGAACTACACACAATGTATGCTTGCAATTATTTGACACTGTACAACAATGGAATTATGTCATACTTATATCTACTATAACTTTGAACTCTAATATACTCACTGTCCAGTATATTTTATTGTATATTGTAATGTGACTGTATATTCCTATGCGTTTCCCAACAATAAAAAGGGTTTCAAACTGATGTATTCATTCAATCCTGGGAATGTGGTGGCATCCAGCATTATTTGCCATTTGCTTTCCAGACATCCCAATTTTGCTTTCCAATTGCCTCTATCTACTGAGCAGTCAACCTGATCCAATATTGAAAATATAAATATATGATCCTTACTAGTGGCCTTTGTATGTTTACTCAAGGCATTATTTTCATCTCCTTTTTTAGTTTTATAACAATGCTCGTAGATTCTGGTCTTAAACTTCCTTTCCGTTTTCCCCACATAATATACATTGCATTTTTTGCACATAGCGAGATATACAACTCCTTGGCTATTACAATTCCCCTCCTTGAATTTGCATACACTATGGGTACTATTTTCCAAAACCACACTTTTAACTGGGTTAATATACTGACACTGTCTGCATGCTCCACATTTCTTAGTCCCATTTGTCCTAATTGGTTGTGTCCTACATGCATTGGTATTTATTTCTGTTAGTCTTTTTAGGTTCATTCCTGTTTTTAATATTATCTTGGGTGTAGCACCAACTGTATTCCTTGCTTCTTCATCAAAATTAAAAATATACCAGTGTCTACGTAATATTTCCTTCACCACATTTGTGTATGGATTATACATCAAAACACACACCCTTCTATTGAACTCCTTATGTGTATTTTTTACTATCGCTGGTTTACCTAATAATGGTTCATATTTCTTACCCCATTGTGATTTAACATAATTTGTCACATCTATCAACATGCTATTGGGGTATCCCCTTTCTTTAAACATCTGGTGGATAGTTTCTATTTCTTGATTCATGATATCTTTAGTGGAAGACATGCGAGCAGCCCGTACACATTGTCCCTTTACAATATTCTTGAAGGTGTGTGGTGGATGGCTGCTTCCATACTGTATGTAGTCGTTGGAAAAGGACGGTTTCCTATATAATTGAGACACAAATCCATGTTCATCAGAGCTAATAAATGTGTCTAAATACGGGATTCCCTTCCTTTCAACAGTGTGTGTAAATCTCAAAAATTCCGTGGTTGAATTGATATATTGGATGAATGATGGAATGGTGTCCATCTTACCTTTCCATACAATAAATATATCATCCAAGAAACGAGTATACAGTAACATATGCTTGTAGTATTCACTTGTGAAAATATACTGGTTTTCCCATTTGAGCATAACTAAATTTGCGTATATGGGTGCACAAGATGCACCCATAGCAACTCCATTGATTTGTCTGAATGTCTCACCATTAAATTCGATGTAATTGTGGTCCAAAATTAGTTCCATAATGCTCATTATCAGTTGAATTTTATCCCATGTACAGTCAGAGTATTTCCTCAAGCTGTTACAGAAATAATCTAAACCTGTATCCTTGGGTATACTAGAAAATAGATCCTTGACATCCACCGTAATGAATATTATTTCAGAGTTCCATACATCTAGATTTAATTTGTTCAAAAAATGCCAGGAATCTTTAATCAAATGAGGGACCTTTTGATAGATGTTCTTTGTCCATTCGTCCACCAATACACCCAAATTGAATGTTTTAGACTTGGAAGCAGATATTATAGGTCTTAATGGAGGATTCTGAATATCTTTATGAATCTTAGGAATACCTATTATGTGTCCCAATGTGGGATATTCATTCCTAAGGAAATGGTACACCTCCTCCGTAATCCTACTGTCCAACATGTAATCCTCTATAGCCAAGTCTATCTTCCTGTATCCAATATTGATTTGATTCCGTGAAGTTAATTCATAGTTCCCCGAATTTATCAAAATGTCGTATAGTTTTGTCTGGTAATCACATGTATATGTTAGTAGTATCCCCCCTCCCTTATCGGGTTTTATGACTCTGACATCTTTGTTGGAAACTATGTCTTTAAGCATTTTCCTTTCTTTTTTTGTCAGATTATCACTAAAATCACTTTTCGTTCCATGTCCCTTTCTTACGTTGGTATGAACATTATACAGTTCTCTGCACACTGCCTGTTCATACAGTGCTACATGTTTATTGTTAGGGGGTATATAAGTACTTTTTTTCTTTAATTTATTCTCCTTATAGACTGGTGTATCCACCTTGTCTTTGAATTGGAAAGCTAGATTTAATCTGCGACAGTATAGTTTCACTTCTTTTATGTTATCAAATAAATTAAACTGTCCACTTGGTATGAATTTCATCCCTTTACTAAATAATGAGAATAATTCTTCTGTTATTTTCATGTCTGTATAGTTATATACCATAAATCCCTTATAGTTGTGGATCTTGGGAATGGTTCCACTTGACCAGTGGCAGGAACTTTTTTACAAACAATTTCACACAGCTAATTACAGAATTAAGAATATATATAATAGAAAGGTTCACAAGATGGAGAGGGATGTTGAACAGTATAGAATTGGAAGTGCGTACATCTGGCCTCAGGATGACAGAAAAACAAACAAAATGCACCATCATGAACAGAGTGAAGGCAAGCATATACATGATAGACAGGAGACCAATTCAAATTTTCTGGGAGGGAGATTTTTTCCAGCACCAAAGAAATACCAAAAGAGACATTACTAGACAACCACTGTAATTTGAATAAGACTAATGTGGTCTCAAAGGAGAATACAACAAAAAGAAGAGTGAGTAGTATTGTGGAAATAAATGGAAATGTCAGTACAGACACAAATATAAGTGGAACCATTCCCAAGATCCACAACTATAAGGGATTTATGGTATATAACTATACAGACATGAAAATAACAGAAGAATTATTCTCATTATTTAGTAAAGGGATGAAATTCATACCAAGTGGACAGTTTAATTTATTTGATAACATAAAAGAAGTGAAACTATACTGTCGCAGATTAAATCTAGCTTTCCAATTCAAAGACAAGGTGGATACACCAGTCTATAAGGAGAATAAATTAAAGAAAAAAAGTACTTATATACCCCCTAACAATAAACATGTAGCACTGTATGAACAGGCAGTGTGCAGAGAACTGTATAATGTTCATACCAACGTAAGAAAGGGACATGGAACGAAAAGTGATTTTAGTGATAATCTGACAAAAAAAGAAAGGAAAATGCTTAAAGACATAGTTTCCAACAAAGATGTCAGAGTCATGAAACCCGATAAGGGAGGGGGGATACTACTAACATATACATGTGATTACCAGACAAAACTATACGACATTTTGATAAATTCGGGGAACTATGAATTAACTTCACGGAATCAAATCAATATTGGATACAGGAAGATAGACTTGGCTATAGAGGATTACATGTTGGACAGTAGGATTACGGAGGAGGTGTACCATTTCCTTAGGAATGAATATCCCACATTGGGACACATAATAGGTATTCCTAAGATTCATAAAGATATTCAGAATCCTCCATTAAGACCTATAATATCTGCTTCCAAGTCTAAAACATTCAATTTGGGTGTATTGGTGGACGAATGGACAAAGAACATCTATCAAAAGGTCCCTCATTTGATTAAAGATTCCTGGCATTTTTTGAACAAATTAAATCTAGATGTATGGAACTCTGAAATAATATTCATTACGGTGGATGTCAAGGATCTATTTTCTAGTATACCCAAGGATACAGGTTTAGATTATTTCTGTAACAGCTTGAGGAAATACTCTGACTGTACATGGGATAAAATTCAACTGATAATGAGCATTATGGAACTAATTTTGGACCACAATTACATCGAATTTAATGGTGAGACATTCAGACAAATCAATGGAGTTGCTATGGGTGCATCTTGTGCACCCATATACTAAATTTAGTTATGCTCGAATGGGAAAACCAGTATATTTTCACAAGTGAATACTACAAGCATATGTTACTGTATACTCGTTTCTTGGATGATATATTTATTGTATGGAAAGGTAAGATGGACACCATTCCATCATTCATCCAATATATCAATTCAACCACGGAATTTTTGAGATTTACACACACTGTTGAAAGGAAGGGAATCCCGTATTTAGACACATTTATTAGCTCTGATGAACATGGATTTGTGTCTCAATTATATAGGAAACCGTCCTTTTCCAACGACTACATACAGTATGGAAGCAGCCATCCACCACACACCTTCAAGAATATTGTAAAGGGACAATGTGTACGGGCTGCTCGCATGTCTTCCACTAAAGATATCATGAATCAAGAAATAGAAACTATCCACCAGATGTTTAAAGAAAGAGGATACTCAATAGCATGTTGATAGATGTGACAAATTATGTTAAATCACAATGGGGTAAGAAATATGAACCATTATTAGGTAAACCAGCGATAGTAAAAAATACACATAAGGAGTTCAATAGAAGGGTGTGTGTTTTGATGTATAATCCATACACAAATGTGGTGAAGGAAATATTACGTAGACACTGGTATATTTTTAATTTTGATGAAGAAGCAAGGAATACAGTTGGTGCTACACCCAAGATAATATTAAAAACAGGAATGAACCTAAAAAGACTAACAGAAATAAATACCAATGCATGTAGGACACAACCAATTAGGACAAATGGGACTAAGAAATGTGGAGCATGCAGACAGTGTCAGTATATTAACCCAGTTAAAAGTGTGGTTTTGGAAAATAGTACCCATAGTGTATGCAAATTCAAGGAGGGAATTGTAATAGCCAAGGAGTTGTATATCTCGCTATGTGCAAAAAATGCAATGTATATTATGTGGGGAAAACGGAAAGGAAGTTTAAGACCAGAATCTACGAGCATTGTTATAAAACTAAAAAAGGAGATGAAAATAATGCCTTGAGTAAACATACAAAGGCCACTAGTAAGGATCATATATTTATATTTTCAATATTGGATCAGGTTGACTGCTCAGTAGATAGAGGCAATTGGAAAGCAAAATTGGGATGTCTGGAAAGCAAATGGCAAATAATGCTGGATGCCACCACATTCCCAGGATTGAATGAATACATCAGTTTGAAACCCTTTTTATTGTTGGGAAACGCATAGGAATATACAGTCACATTACAATATACAATAAAATATACTGGACAGTGAGTATATTAGAGTTCAAAGTTATAGTAGATATAAGTATGACATAATTCCATTGTTGTACAGTGTCAAATAATTGCAAGCATACATTGTGTGTAGTTCTTGACTGATCCTATACATACAAGTATATATGTATGGAGATGCATATATGTGGACAAATATATACATGATATATATATATATATATATATATATATATATATATATATATATATATATATATATATATATATATATATATATCTATAGAGAGAGAGAGAGAGAGAGATACATCCACATTCATATCCACATATATGCATACATGCATATATATATATATATATATATATATATATATATATATATATATATATATATATATATATAGAAAGGTTAATAAATACATACATATATAAATATATGTATACATAAATATACAGAAATATATGACAGCTACAAAGACATGCAATCAGAGGGTCATGCTGCTGCACACTGGAATTCTAACCTGGAAATTCACTCACTGGAAATATTCCTTAAAATGGGGAACAATGGCATCTGTGCTGTAACAGAGACCTGGTTAAAGGCAGTAGGAAGAACCCCTGCAGTACCAACCTATAATTAATTCACAACTTTTGGCTGCAGATCATGGACTGAAGCTCAAAATGTGGTGATATTTTCATGTTCATAAAGGATGCACACACCTCCAGAGTGGTAGAACAACATTATACATTACAGATCCTGCAAGCATAGCTGACATTGAGTAAGACAGTGGTTCAGGTTTTAGCCTGCTATAGCTCCTCATACATGTTCCAAGACTCACACTCCATGTCCATAAACACCCTGGAGAATATTAGTGTCCAACGTAACACTATCATACTGGTTGAAGTCAACTACCCTACCATTTAGTGGGAAAGCTACTCATGTACCGATGCACATGCCGATCACATCAACCTGGCCCTTCCTAACATGGGTGACTGTTGCTCTACACCAATAGTCAACATCTCCTTTGTTATATCTGAACACAAAGTAATCACCTTTGGAAATTCGCTGCCCTCCTACCCCCACTGCACAGGTAACCACCATGAAAAGCCTTTCCAAAGCTAACTATGGCCACATAAAATCAGAGGTGGCTAACCTCATAGCAGCCATACAAATGGAGACTAGTTGCATGACAGCTGAATCAAACAACAATGCACTATGAACACGTACACAAATGCATGGATACCGCCTTACCTAATACAACCAGGACCCTCACCTCCAAAAAAAGGAAGCTGATCTGGTGGTCCCCTACCACAAAGAAACTGTACAACAGAAGGAAGGAACTGATATGGAATAAGGGGAAGTCCCAAGACAGGAAACAAACCCTTATCAGCCTCAATGAATAGTTCAGATCCCTCATCAAATACTACAAAGTTAGCTGTGAGAACAGAATTGGAGCACATAGTAAAGACAATCACAAGGCCTCATACTGTTATGTAAAGAATCTCCATGGCAATGCCAAGAATTATTCTGTACTACTAGACAATGGTATCTCCCAGTCTGAGCCAACAAATAATACCAATATACTGGCTGGCATCTTGACTGCAAACATTACCCCTCAACCCCCCAAGGGACCAATCACAATATGAGTATACCACCAGGCACCCAGTATTACTGGAGCACAGGTTAAAACACCACTGTCCAATGCCAAGAATACAGCTTCTATGAGACCTGAGAATATCCCTAGCTGTGTTCTACATGAACTACAGAGTGACCTGGCACCTTACCTGTATGCCCTGTTCAAGCACAGCCTTACCTCAGGATTTGTCCCTACTGAATTGTGCACTGCTACAGTCACCCCTCTCCACATACAAGGTGTAACTACAGACCCTGGGAAATACCACCCCAAATGCCTGACAAGTCTGCTATGCGAAGCTATGGAATGCATCATCATGCACCTAATAAACAGGGATATGGGAATCTGCAGACTCAAGATCCCATACAGTTTACTTTTGTGAAGGGTAGGTCATACCTGCTCATTCAGCCTGGCAACTTCTTGGTGTTAGTTACCTTAGCTGTGCTATGAAGGCAAGGTGACACATACAGCCTACATTGATCTGGCCAAATCCTTTGATAACATTCCGCACTCACTAAGCTCGGCATCAACCCCTATATCACTAGGTGGGAACAGAGGCACAAAGACAGGGGTAGATTGGACATACTGCCGTCATATATTGAGACAGTTGTAGATGTAACTGGGTTTGTTGTAACATCCTTTAAGAGGAATATGACATCGGTAATACTAATAGATGTGAGTATTTACTGACTGCATTCTCCAGAGTCCACAACTGATTTTCCAAGGACACCAACTGCCTGGTGAGCACACAAAACATAACAGGCAGACATGTGGCCAGTCTGTGGGCACTGTGGGCAGTGTGACAGTGGAGAGGTATGTCAGAGACCTATCCCTGTGAGTCGTGACATCACACACTAAATGCATGTCCAGACAAACCTTGTCAATCTATCAATCCACCATGTGTATAACAGCACTGATGACATAGAATCTGTTTGGAAATCTGAGGATATGCCCCCCCCCCCCGTGTTGGTTGGCTGTCTCCACATGTCCTGTCCTGTGACATATTGCCACCCACTGTATGTGAATATGTAGGCCACCATCACTGTAATGTCCCTCACACAGGCAAGGAAATGGGGCATGGCCCACATTAACGAATGTCCCATATGTTGGAACCAACAGCAGTGTCCAGGCCCACAGCAGAATACAATGTGGGCACCTACATAGTGGTATGGCCATAGCAATACCTGACATCTGCACATCTGTACAGAGGACAGACAGAAAGTAGATAGCTAACAGGATATCCATTAGGATGAATGTTTTGAAAGATACATGTCTGAAACTGAAAGGTATGCCATTGCTACATACCTATATATATATATATATATTAATTACATACATATATATATATATATATATATATATATATATATATATATATATATATATATATGCATACATGTCCCAAAATGCCCATACAAATATATGCTGCTGATAGACCACCCACAACAGGGGCAGCATGCACAGTTGGATACAAAAGCAGCCATAACACTCACATCTGCCCCCCCTCCACAGTCCAAATAAATAAGTGAACAGTACACTGCTACAAAATCATGACAGGCAATACACAATGGCCAGACTTACAACAATCTCTTAGCAAAACAAATAAAATGTCTGAACATAGGAAAGAAAAATACAACCAGTTAGTAATTCACACATGTTTATTATACTCTGATGTCTTGGCTAAAGCCTTTAAGGAGTAAACATTACCAGAAATACATGCCTTAATCACAAGAAGCAATTAACTCCTAATTAGATAATTGAATACTTAGCCTCCAATTACACTCATCATTTAACCCCCTACAGGATAAAGTATCATATCTCCTGAATGTACAGACTTCAACATTTTTACCCAGCCATTCCCCTCATCAGGAATTATAGCACTAAATAATGATAGAGCAGTATACCTATCCACCTACTACTGTATGATATCTGGACAAAGACTGACATAATTGGTGGATAGAAGCCCAAATACATGGCCATACATGAAATATTGCTGTTATACACTGAGAAAGTTGCTGGTGTTATAGGGTTTGTTGTAACATATCTTTTCTGAGGGATATAAAGTCAGAAAAACAAATGGATATTACTATCTACATAATGCAATTACCAGAGTATGCTACTGATTTGCCAGAAACAACACCTGTCTGGGGAACAGCTCATAAATAACAGGCTAACCTCTGGCCATTATGTGGATGGCCCTACAGTTGAGAGCTATGCAGAGACAGAACTTTGTCAGACTGAAACCCATGCAGAAGGTGCATGTGCAGACAAATCCTTTTAAATTAGCAGTATTGCAAACATATAACATCAATACTCATATTCTGCTCCTAAGTCCTGAACCTTCCCCACCATTTAGTTGGCTTGTCTCCACAAGTCTTGTTGTAAGAAGTAGTAGCTCACACAACTCCAGGATGTCTTCCTCACAAGTAAGGGAAAGGGCCAATGCCCACATGCAGTACTCATTTATAGGAGTATGTTACCATGACATTGGCTATTAGAAGAACTACACAGCTGCTCTGCATGCAATTAGCAAGTGGGGAACCCCAATAGTTGTACAGGCCATCAACTGGTCATGAGCATCACCTACAAAACCAATGCTGCCACCTATTCAAACCAGCTCTATCCCTGCAGTGCACAGAGAGAGAGAGAGAGAGATAGAGAGAGAGAGAAATAACAAATAAAACATAAAATGGAAAAGAGAAGAAAGAAAAAAGGTAAGTAGAACATGTACACAAGTAACTGAATGTAGCACTGGGTCTGTAATAATGGGAAATATGATCTGGAGGAATATATGTCCCAACAAGTCATCCTGTGCTAATGTCCTGCTAAACAGCTGCTATAGCCATAGCATCTGGCCCACTCTGTAGTGGGAGATAGCCCAGACATACAGCTCAACTGTATATATCTTCACAGAATGTCCACATTTTACCATCACGTATTTTTGTCTGTTCCTCCTGAGATCTGTACTTTTCTGGCAAATAGCTGAGGATTGACGTCATCAGGTAATGACAAACACTTGAGTTTGAGAATTTACATCCTTAAGAATATTCACCATAATGTTAAATGTATCATTCTATGAACTTCCTATGTTTGTAACAGGTATATTTAAAGTCTGTCCCTATTTATCCCTCCATCATTCTAGGCACTGTCCAGATGTGATGCTCTGAGAGATTGTGAGGTGGGATCACAGCTCAGGAGCCTGACTCACCTGAGAAAGGACAGCTCATATATGACAACCGCAGAGGTGTCTGTCAAACAGTCATGACTGTGCCACTGCTAGGCCAGTTAATGGGATGTTTTCCATATCCATGTTACCTGTGATTATGAGTATGACACATGATGCCTTGTAAAGCTAAGACACCTATAGAAGGCATGTGCATAGTACAGTACTGTTGCAGCCATGTGTGTTGAACTGCATGTGATATATTGAATTAATAACATTCTACCGTACAGTGTGCTGCTGGACAATAAGCGCATTTGTGACTGATATCTGCAGTCATATACACATATACCTGTGTTATGTCAGCCAAACCACTGGCAGGTCTTTAAGCAATGGCATTGTAACATAATAGCCTACTAATGACTGTTGGACATTTTCCAGGTTACCACAGTGATGTCAAACCCTACTGTGCAATCAACGTACTAATGTATGGTGCGGCTATATTAATACAATATCAATACTGATGTGCCCTTTGACACCCATTTATGTGTGCCATTGTCCAGAAGTACTGCTGTAACAGGTTGGAAGTATGATTGAGTGGCAAGACTATAACTACAGTCTGCCATACTAACATACAACAGAAATGTATACCAGGTATCCCCTGAGCACATGCATGTATGCTTATGCTCAGCTGGATGGAAAAAAACTAGAGCACATGGGTTTCTAGCATTCAGGTACATAGGTTGTGCATGTTGCATATGTGTGTAATATCAGTGTCAGTACATACAACAGACAGAAATGTGTACAGCTCCTGGATGTTGCAGTGCCCTGACACTGATATGAGTACTAAAGTAGGCATGTTATTCAGCTATTAATCAGAGAAGTGTCCACCTGTGTTATGACCCTCTGTCCATACCTACCACTTCCAGCTATATCCACACCTCTATACAGTGGCTATCACAAGTATACACACCCCTGTTAGACTGTCAGGTATGTGTGCTGTATGACAATCAGACCACAGAAGATCATTTCATAATGTTTCTCATCTTTATGTGACCCCTAACCTGTACAATTCCATTGAAATACAATCAAATGTGTTTCTAGGAAGGTGACCAACTATTGCCAAGTGAAGATGTACCATGATGTTAGAGTCCAGACCAAGATGGATGAATGCTGTAACCATCTCAAGAGGTACATACACAACATATCAGTTTAAGGGTATGTGCACTCATTCAGCTGGCTTATTGTACTGAGTATTATTTCCATATGTTTTCACAGACCCGATTCTTATGTTTTCAATTGTATTGTATAGGCTATAGGTCACACTACAGGTGGAAATTGGTACAAAATGAGTTATTGTGGTGTCATGTTCCAATTGCACAAATACCAGGCAGTGGATCAGGGGTATGTAACATTTATATCTACTGTAGCTATATGGACACAGCAGTACCTGACCTTTATATCCAGTCTCCACTAAGGTAGAGTAATCCCATTTGGTGGAGAGCAGCAATACTCAAACCACATAATAGGTTGCTACATTGGCTGTACAGGGACACATAGGTGCAGGTAACAACTTTGAAGCAAGTCCACCTATATCTGAGCAAGAAGGTAAGTTCACAAGTGATGTCCTGTAAGGCTGACTATGACTATGAATCAGACATATCCACACCACCAAAGACAATTGCAACTGTGTCTCCACATATGTTGCAAGTCTCAGATGAAATAACACAATTCACCCTGTACTGTGGGTAAAGAACACCGCATACACACATGCCATGGATATAGGCAACCTGCATCATACAGGTTAGGTGGGAACATTGCCACCCTGTCCACCCCAGTTGTACATGGAGATATGCAAAGCAACCACACTCCTCCCCTTAGCAATGGTGAGCAAGTACATATTGCCTACTGATGGCAACAACAGCATATCTCCATGGGGCATAACAACATCAGTGTCTGCCTCCTACATGAACTCAGACATGTGGTCAGAGCTCCATCACACACCACAGTCAAACACAGACCTGCCACCATAGACACACCATCCAGATGGAAGATGACCACTGTCAATCCTCTACACAGAAATGAATGGAAGATAGAGGATTATGCAATCAAGTGTCCAACATTGGGGGGAATAAGATAGCTCATGGACAGGTGTGTAATGCAAGCTGCTAAAGCTATGATAGCTTGGAGGGTCCGGTGTAGTCTGGATTATTTGCAAGCAATATCCACTGTTGATGTGAATTTTGACCACCGTATGAAGTCCTGTGACCTTTTCCTGTTTTTGTCTCCCAGGTAACATGCAGACTGCTCACCTACCAACATTTTCTATTGTGGAAACAGACATCCTCACCAATATGTGATTGGACATAATGCCCTGTCGTGGATGGAGAGCAGAAGATGTGTGGGAGAGAACTGCCCTGTGGAACAGTGTGGTCCTCAGGGTAAATGATGCCAGCCTGCACAGCAGAACTTATGAGAATGTGCAGCATCAAATGCCATGCCCATCAATGGGCTGCTGCTGTAGCAAGGGAAAAGCTAGCCATAGGTGGAGGCCCAGCCATCCAGCCCCCACTGACACCCACCGAGGAGCTCCTTAACATACTTGGGCCACAACACGAATGCACAAGCCATGACACTGAGGGAAGTATTGTGGAGGTGGGTTGCACACACACACTGGATGAGGACCATGTAGGTAAGGGCCGAGTGGGGATTAGTACACTGTATTGTATCTACATGCAAGTGTCAGGTCCAATTGCAGTTGTGGATGGGGTTTCCTAATGCACAGAGGTACACATCTATGTTGAGGACAGAACATTGTGTATTATTGAGGTTAGTATTGTAGATGTGCAGACATGCTGCATCCATCCTATACCAAGGCCACATGTGCGTCTGCTGACAATAACTCCCTCTCACAACTACATAGGACCCTCTGGTTTGCATATGGGACAGCAGCCTGAAGCTGGTGAGTATGACATTGTTCTGTTATTGCCTGGCATACACCAGGCATGTGAAGCGCATGCAATTTACCATGCACACAACCATCAGTAATAGTTATATTGCTTTATGTAATAGCTATAATGCTTGTTGTGCATATTAACTTGTGCTGGGGTTAACTGTATTGCATCACAGTGGTCTCCACTGGGGTCTATCTGATGTAAATTCAGCATTCCTGTAGCATACCTCACAATTTGTCAGTGCAAAGACATCTGGACAGAGGCCAGCAAATTATGCTGGACAAACAGCCTAAGGTAAGGTCACACGTGACACATTACTGGTATACAGTGGATATAAATTGTGTACACACCCCTCTAAAGATGCAAGGTGTTCCTGTTACATACTAATTAGGACCACAATATGACAGTGCACACCTCTTCCAGCCTTTAATGTGACCCATAACAGGTACAGTTCACTTGTAAAACCAAGCATATGTACTCATGTATCACACATACAAGATAGGCCACCTGTGAGGGCAGCAGACATCATATCAGCATGATGTTTCAGTCAGGCATGATAGCTCATGCTGCCATATGTGTCAGTACACTCATTGTGGCCTATTTGGCTATAATATCACATACATGGGAATTGTTAAGGCACACAGACCACTTCCAACCACATATAGGTTTCAAACATATGGATATTCCAGACACATCTGTACAGAGGACTGTACAATGGTTTAACCTGCTGCATATGAGGCAGATGCTGTTACCACACTATATGAAGTAATGGCAGTGGGAGGTGGTCACCAGCCATGTATGGTATACACATCAAAATGGTATAAGCCACATATGATATGAGCCTCACACACAAACAGTTACCAGTATTAGGATTAGAACTCCTGCCTATCTAGGTACTACTAATATAGTGCTACACAGTTACAAGATGCACCACAGAGCTTATACATTTACACCTCTTCCAAAGGTACTTCTAATGTGGATGACATCAACAGGTCTACTAAAATGGAGTGAAGGAAAGTGTAAAGGTGAAGGGAAATATAAAGGCTAGTGCACAGGTCAAAAATGGTATTTGCCAGAGAGTACATGGTTCACACACACACATACACACACTTACCAGTATTGGGATTAGAATTCCTGCCTATCTAGGTATTCTTACTATAGTGCTACACAGTTATGAGACACACCACCGAGCTTATACATTTCCATCTCAACCAAAGGTAGTTCTGAGGTGGATGACATCAACAGGTGTACTAAACTGGAGTGAAGGGAAGTGTAAACGGTAGTACACAGGTCAAAAATGTTATGGTGTGAGCCAGACAGTACATGATTCACACACACTTGCCAGTATTGGGATTAAAACTTCTGCCTATCTAGGTAGTCCTACTATATCGCTGCGCAGTTATGAGACACACCACAGAGCTTAAACATTTCTAACTCTACCAAAGATACTTCTGAGGTGGATGACATCAACAAGTCTACTAAATTGGAGTGAAGGGAAGTGTAAAGGGTAGTACACAGTTCAAAAATGGTATGAGCCAGACAGTACATGATTCACACACATACTTCTCAGTATTGGGGTTAGAACTCCTGCCTATTTAAGTATGTCTACTATAGTGTTACGCAGTTACCACATATGCTACAGAGGTTAATGAACTTTCACATGGCCAAAATTACTGATAACTGCACAGCTGTGGTAAAGTATTACAGGTGGCAGATAGTCTGCCTTCTGTTCCACCCGTACATCATGCTAGTTCTTTCTGTCTTGCACTTCAACTAGCATTATGGCTTGGCACTTCACCAGGTTATTGTATCAGGAAGTGTGGCACACCTGTGAGCTGTCAGCAGTACTCGTTCATCACAGATGTTGCCTCAGTACTTACTAGTTATGTCCACCCCTCCCGGCATGTTTGAAAGGCTATTATATGTGCTTTCACCCATTAATCTGGTGCACTTGTTCATTCTGGGGCACTGTTACAACTGCCGCATGTACGCAGACAACCCTCCCCTCTAAACTCCAAACACTTAGACCTGTGAGGGTTACCCATATATCACCCATTGTGGACATATGCACTCTTCAGCAAAGACAGGACTTGCAGGTCAAGAGGATAAGATCAACACCTGCACCACCCCATGTGGAACACATAGCTCACCATGACACCCACTTTGACATCCATGACATACAGTGAAATCCTACACACCCACCTTCCCAGAGGTACTCAATGGGCATCTACCCAAACAGCACAGACCAGCAAGCCAGACACCCACTCAGATACCGTGACATGGCACATGCCAAGGGACACATATTTAACCTACACCATGTGCCCCCAACCTAAGCCCCTAAGGCTAGCCACCTTGCACAATATAGTGATCATGGGTAACTCAATACTGAGGCACACACATCCCACTCACTAAGTTGAATATGGAGCAGATAACAGCCAAATATCAGTCATATGCCAGCATCTAACACATAACACAGCCAGTCATGTCACTCCACAACAACTCCATATCCATGTGGGTGTAAATTACTTGGGACACACCTCCCTGGACTACATAATAGGAGACATGGTTGAACTACCTGATTATGCGGTCCAGGCAGGTGTGACTGCAGCCCTGGGCAGTGTACTGCTGTCACCCAGAAAGATGCTGCAGTACTATCAACAGATGACTGACTGCAACATTGGCTTACGTGTTATGTGTCATCCTCAGGAGATCCAGGACCTCTCTGCTTGTGATGGCATGATTGACAGAACTCAATGACTTGCCATGGATGTCCTACATCTGTCACTGCTGGATTGCCAGGTACTGGCTAAGGGTCTTGCCACCCCTATGTTGTCTTATTATGCAGTATTCCTAATGTTGTAACCACCATAACAGCTATACATGTATGCAATCTGAGGGTCATGCTGCTCAACAGTGGACATCTAACTGTCAGGATGCAGTCACTCATAGCAGTTGTTGAAGTGGAGTATGCATGTCTGCTGCAATGGAGAGGTGGCTCACAGCAGCAGACAGCAGACCTGTGGTATCAGGCTATGATGCATTCCACAGCTGTCAGCCCCCAAACATGGATCACACCACACCTCCACAGGTGGTGTTTTCTCCATATTCATTATGGATAGGAACACCTCCAGACTAGTATCCCATCATAATGCATTGGAGATACTTCCAGTACAACTGCCTTGGGATAATAGTGCAATCCAGATGATAGTCCACTTTGGGTCCATATCTATGTCCCTAGACTGTCAATGCACATTCCTCAACACCCTGCTATCTCTGATGGTCCAGTGCAACACTGAGACTTCACTTATCCCTCCATCACCTGGGAAATGTAGCCAATCACCAGTACAGTGGCCCAAAATGTCTGGGATTCATCATTTCCATTGCCCTAGGCCAGCTCATACTGACCCCTGATAGAGGATGCAACAACCTTGACCTATGTTGACCACTTAGATATGGGACCATTGCTAATCCCCAGATGTCAATCCATGCATGGTGAGATTCACACAAGCTGTAATCAACATGGAACTCAACATGTCAGCCACAACCCCGACCAAGATAACCACATGACAAAACCTCTCCAAAGCTGACTTTGCAGCCATGAAAACAGGGGTGGATGTCTTCACTGCACCCATGGCAATGGGATGTAGCTACATGACTGTGGAATCATACACATAGGCACTGTACAAAAAGGTACATTAATGCATGCTACTAGCCAGAGCCAACAGAACCCAGACACTGTCCTTCAAACACTGGGAGACAATGTGATGGTCCCCTGCCATTACTAAAGTGTACATCAGAAGGAGGACACTGTTGCAGGGAAAGGTGGTGTCCCATGGCTGTTGAACTCCCTTATTAGCCTCAAACACAACTTTGGATACACCATGGAATCCCCGACAGGCATCTATGGCAGCAGAGATGCAGCAGACACTGATGACAGTCACAATAGCCTTGATAGTTACATCAACAACCTCCACAGCATTAAATACAAGTGCTGCGAGTTACTGCACAAAGCTAATACCTATCCTGAGACAACAGATATTGGCTACAGTCTTGGCAACACATTCAGTGCCAGCTTTAGCCCTTCTTCCCCCCACAAGTGAAGTGCTAAGTGAATGTGTTCTCACATACTGTATTCCATTTCTGTTCTAGGCATCTGTGTGTCACCAGGATGTGGCCCTGCAGCAAGGCCACAGGGTACGGCAGTGTGGTGACACATCCACCATGTCATAGGCAGGGTATGGTATGTGCACAGTAATCCCTGGTTTGTAACACAGTGATTGCATATGCCTCACAGATTATAGGGCTAAGGGTTGTACATAGGTACATGGTGATGTACAACATCTGTTGTAGAATGGAAAATTGTACATGTTCTAGTTTGGACACAACTCCAATTGCTAATAACCATAGCCACAGGAGATATTCATCAACCAAACACACTGGGATTACTATTCACACACACACACACACACACACACACACACACACACACACACACACACACACACACACACACACACACACACACACACATTTGCCAGTACTGAGATCCATAGGTTCATGTCATTGCTTTATAGGTGTGTAGTAGGTAAATGGGCCTGAAGGCTCTACAAGGCTAGCCCAAGGGAATATCTTGGCATCAGGCCACATGACAATAGTCCCCAGTGTGGCTCAGGAATATAGTCACTGGAGTGGTCCCCAGGGGTGGGTATTGTATTCCCCATCCGCTCATCCAGGTTTCTATTGCGAGTGACCAGTGATGTGCACTGCTTCCCATGTATGTGATCTATATTCCATAACATGGACAGTGTCTGGGTTGTGGACATGTCCCACATGCATGTTCTTTGATGTGTGGAAGTGTGCTTGAGGTTTCAGGAGAATGTTGTGTGGACGGATTGGTATCTTCTGATGTAGCATTCCTGACCTCATTTGGTGAGACCTGGCTATGTAACTGAGGTAGTGATTGCACCTACACTGACAGTATGATACGAGTATTCAGTGGAGTTAGTGGCGTCTGTCCATATAGGTCATGTGTACAAGGCATGGTATTCCCTTTGTGGGGTGCATTTGCAGACTCTACAGTTGTTGCAAATGTCCAGTGGGGAACATGGCAAAAGGGTCACTGTACACATTGATTGGCCTACTGAGGGGACAGAACAGGGTGCCATGTCCTTTCACTTGCTGGATAACACACACTCAGTCAGGAGATGTAACACATCAAAGTACTTTCTGATGTCAGTGGCACTGTTGTGGTAATAGGCATGTAGTCCACTGCAATCACACCGTGGGTACTATCTGTAAGGCAATATGCAGGGTACTGCCAATATAGTGGTTATTGCCTAGCCAAGTGTGTTTGTGTATGATAGGTGGGTGGAGAGTGATCGCTGAGTAATAGAAGGGTTGCTTATATTGTTCACTAATCCATACTGTCACGTAGTCATTGCACATGGCACTAGACATTTAGGGCTGTGGATTGTTTACACCAACCTCTAGGTGTTTGACAACTGTTGGGCTTGTAATCTGGACATTGTGACATATACTAGGTCCTCAACATAATAATTTAGCAATACCCGACCCCCAATGGATCCTGTTATTACACAATCAAACTGACCCCCACACAGGATACTGTTGACAGACACACACACACACACACACACACACACACACACACACACACACACACACACACACACACACACACACACACTTGCCAGTACTGAGTTTCAAACCCCTACTTAGCTATGTATTGCTACTACAGTGTACCACATTTATCGCAGGTGCCCTGGAGATTATAGGATGGATGTTGTCCCAAGGTACTTATAAGGTGAGGAACATCATCAGCCCTTGTTAATACTGGGATTGGGTGATGCAGTGGGTGAGAGATTCCAAAAATATTTTACCTTACGCACACACATTTACATTTGCCAGGGGTGAGGTTCAAACCTCTAGCTATCTTTTTGGACCATGTTATGCATTTACCACATACACCACTGACATTACATGGGTTAGGGCTGCCAACAGGTACTTCTAAGGTGGATGATATCTGCAGGACTGTTAAAGTCAGTCACTGAGATGTGTACTGGGTGTAAATGGGGTCGGAATCTTTAATGTATGGACATACATATGTATACACACAAACACTTGCCAGGGATGAGATTAAAACCTATACCTATGTAGTTACTGCTACTACATAGTTCCAGATTTATTGCACACACCATGGAGCTTACATGTTGGAGAGCTATGCAAATGTATCTTTGAAGGTGAGTGACATCAGCAGCAGTGCTAAAGAGGGGTAAATGAAGTGTTGTAAGTGTGAATGGCCACAAAATCAGGTCTCTCCAAGGATACACACACTCTCTAACACAAACACTCACATTTACACAGTTGCCAGGATCGGAACTCCTACCTAATTAGTTTGCTACACTACAGTATTACACAGTTATTGCAAGCACCACAGAGGTTATATGCTGGAGAGCTGTCCAAAGATATCTTAGAAGGTAAGTAACATCAACAGCAGTGCTGAAGGAGGGGTACGGGAGATTTAGTGAGTGTGAATGGCCTCAACCACATTCATCTAGAAATACACACACACACTCACACACAACTTTACATTTGACAGGACTGAGATTACAACTGCTACATGGATACCTATTTGTACTGTAGTGTTACAAAGTTATCACAAGCACTACTGACACTATAGGGCTGAGGGCTAACCAAAGGTATTTCTACATTGAATGAGATCAGCACATCATGTGATATAGGCCAATAGGATGTGTAGTGGGTGGGACAGGCCTCATAATGGGATTCTCTCTGTCACTGTCTGTCTTTTGCTTCCCCACATCTCTGTTTGTGTATGTTTGACATATTATGTTATGTTGTTCTTAGATATGTGTGTGTATTCCTATCCAGTGTGTGTGTGTGTGTGTGTGTGTGTGTGTGTGTGTGTGTGAAGTATCAATGGTGTACAATTTGGTGTGTGTGTGCAAAGACAGCTGCAAATAACCAATATCTATGGTCCACTGTGTTGTGAGACATGGGTTTCATTTCTCTAAGTGTAGCAGCATGCCCAGTATGACCTTGTATATTGAGTGTGTGCATCCATTCCAGGAAGGGTTGGACTCCAGGGTTTTGTGTGCTACAGCTACACCTAGCAAACTGTTTCTGCAGGATATCTGTAGATAGGTTGCCAATATGGAAAAATAATGGGCTTAACTTACAGGGGATACTGTAACTACTGCTGTATGTGCTGCTTGTGTGACATGTTTGGTTGTAGCATAGATATTCTGACATGTGTACTGTTTTACACTGTGATGTGTCATGTCATCAACTACTGACAGTTATCAATCTTTGCTCACAGTTATTTACCAGGAAATATAAGATGAATGAAGCTGAGACCAATATTCTGAGGCATACAGATTACACACTCTGGCACACACCTGCCATCGTGGCAGGGTAGCTACAGACAACAGACTGCTGGTTCTGTGTAAATGGTGCAGCACCTTGTTAGTATGCTGACTGGGGTTCCCTTCCTTGTGCTTTTCCCAACTTCACAGAATGGTCATATCCTGCTGGGGCCATACCTTTCAACTGTACAGATATGCCCAGGTTATCCAGAGGCAGGACTCATATATCTGGTCAGTTTACCTTCACATTGTGGTTTACAAGTGGTTTTGTGACTATTGCTTCATGGGTTTGCAGTCAGGAGTAGTATGGGCAGACATTAGAGTTTCAGACTTCACACACTACATGACATCCATGCTTTTACCCCTGTTATTCACTCCTCCACCTAAAATTATGTAAGCAATATCTCAGAGGTATCCCTATAGTTGGGCCTTTATCCCAGGAGTATTTATGGCCTGATCCACAGTCCTTGCAGTAGGACATGGGGAGGCATGCTACTGGCATTTGTCAGCATGGCCTTGCATTTGTTTTCTGTTTACTGTCAGGTTGTTAATTGGGACCCCCTGACATTCCATACACTGGCACTATGGGTGAGGCATGGCCCATTGCCAGAGGACTGTAGGCCATTGGAGAGTGCTGCAGGCCATCTGTTACTGCATCTCTACATGAGATTGTGTGTGTGTGTGTGTGTGTGTGTGTGTGTGTGTGTGTGTGTGTGTGTGTGTGTGTGTGTGTGGGAGGGGGTGCACACCTGCAGACTTTAACATTTGAATGGACTGTACTGGTATTTTGGTTACTCTGTTGGCTTCCATTTCATATTGTATTGTGACCTATCATGCAGACAGGAGGAATATCAGTAGAGTACACATGGTAGATCTTAATAGCATGTATTTCAGTTTCAGACTTCTTACCCTTCAGAACTGGAATGCCAGACCTGTTGTAGTATGTATGTGTAGGTCTGGTGGGGGCTGTTCACCATTGCTACTATTTGGGGGCCTTAGCCCAGACTTTCTTCATGGTCATCTACACCTGTCCTGCTGAGTGAGGCTGGTGGTGGACATGTGACCCTCATTGACATCCATTTGTGTGACCTATTGACACCCACAGTTATTTGGGCCATCACATGTACTGCAGTGGGGGGTGTCACCTTGTGTAGGGCTGCCTGGTATGTTGACACCAGTATTTGTTATGAATTTCCTGCTGTCCCATATAGCTGTCTGCTGCTATCTCATTCTGCCACCCAATTCCCTTGCATGCTTACATCCATATCATACATAAAAGTATGAGAACATATTATCCATTCAGTAATTGATAGGAAAAGTGACTTACCTTGTTGCTGGGCCAGTACTAAGGACTGTGCTGGAGGGCTGACTATGTTGGATGCACATAGTACACTCACTGTACATGGTAAAGCTCAGATAGTGTCATGCTTAGCATCCCTTTTACTGTCTGTGTGAGTCGGAGAGAGGTATCAGCCCTTGGCCCCTACAGTGTCAGTGTGTGTGCTATGCATTGCCTCTTTGCCAAGGCCTGGGCATACTGTGCGTGCCACCTTCTGCCTACAGGAGCAGGCTCAGGATGTTCCTCCTCCGTGTCCCTCTCTACCTGTGCTGGCCTTGGCAATGTTGCGAGGCTGTGTGGCCCTGTCCCATGGTGTTCTTGCTGCAGCTGTTTCCACAGGATCATATTGTGTAGCATGGCACATACTATGAACATTTGTGTACATGTAGCTTGAGAGTACTGCAAGGCTCCACTGGGTATGTCAAGGCAGCGGAACTGTGACTTAAGCATCCCAAACACATGCACTACAATGATCCTGGTTTGTGCATGTGCCTCACTATGGTGGTTTTTTTTGGGTGTGTGTGCATTTCTGATGGGTGTCATCAGCCATGGCTCCACTGCATAGCCAGCATCCCCCACTAGATGGCCATATGGGATGTCCCCCCTGGCAAACGTCTGATACAGCTGCAAGCAATCCCAGATGTGGGAGTTGTGACAGCTTCCAGGGCTGCCAGCACACACATTCATGATAATGCCCTGTCCATCGCACATGACCTGGGAGTTGATGGTGGGGAAGCCCTTGCGGTTTATGTAGACCCTGCCCCGCTCACTGGGTGATGCTTTGATGTGGATGCGAGTGCAGTCTATAGCACCAGCTACCTCAGGGTATTCTGCTATATGGTGGAAGAGATACACACGTGTTGCCAGCACCTCACGGGTGGTGGGGAAATATATGTGTTCATTGGCATGTTGTGTCATAGCATTCAGGAACTGATGGAGTACCCTGGATGCTGATGCTTGTGAGACCCCCATGATATACTCAGTTGGTCTTTGGAAGGTACCTGTGGCTAGTATTCTTAAGCCTAGGCATACCTTGATATCCACTGGGATGGATTCCCCTCTATTAGATCTGTGTGTAAGGCATGGCCAGCACAGATCAACAATTTGCTGTAGGAGGTCCCTGTCCACCCTATAGCACTCCACTATCTCCAGCTCATGTAGCCCCTGGTAGGTTACCCTGGGTCTGTACACTCTTCTCCTCCTCCTCACTGTGGGTCAGTTGTCAGCATTCTCCTCCTCACCACCCTCAGTCTCTAGCACATATTGATGGAGTAAAGCAGCAGCAGCCTCTAACATTTTTAGTTAGTTTTGCCAGTTAAAAATCCCCCATCTGTGTATACCGGTGGTGTAGAGTTTGTGGCAAAAAATAGTCTGTAGGGTGTTTGCATAGTTTATATTAGTGTGCTGGGCTGCTGCATGTGTAATTGGCTGATTCTGATACATTGCATCTGCCAGCTATGCTAGTTCTCCTTGACTGCCTTCCTACTGCTGTTTCCCCTTCCCACTTCCTCCCTATTTAAGCCCTGAGGTGCGCAGCACACACCCAGTGCTCAAATGTAAACAGTGCTGCCATTTCCTCTTTTTTTGTTTTGTTTAAAACCCATTTAGGCTATGTACACACTGCTCAGGCAGATCTGAGACACCCCCATCCTTACCTGTGCTTAGCTAAGGGCAAATATGGGCCAGAGAGTTCCAATGAGCTTACAGCAAGCATGACACACCTACTCATGAAGTTATTCAGCTCTTATACTTGCACTGTTGCATTGCTGCACCTACACACTTAGGTTCAAGCTGACACTTTGAGGAAATCTGTGATTCAGTATAACTCCCCTCATTTGCATACCCCAGTGTGTAAGTCCTTAGTTACTGCACTTCGGTGGACCCTTTCCCCTTGACAACCAGTGCTCCCTCGTATTGTTTACATTCTGCATGCCATTGACTATAATGGCAAAATGCAAAATTGACTTTTCTCATTTTTTTTTTTTATTTTCAGCACAATCCCATTTGCGCGCCGCTGCCCTAAGCTTAAACGACCCCGATCGGCCAAAAAAAAAAGTTTAATTTTATAAAAAATAAACTATTATTAATGCCAACTGCCATATATTTGGCCATCGGAATGTGTGTTTGACTGTAATATATGCTTTCCATGAGCTGCCTGCCTCCATTTGCTCAGATGCAGAAATGTATTAATTTACTAACTGAATACATTTCTGCTCTGACACTGTTCCTGCATGGAGACTGGCCAGCTTCATGGATCACAAAATCACCTAATTTGCATGTTTTTTACCAGCAAATGAGGTGATTTGCATCCTGCATGGCTTTCTGTGCAGGAACAGTGTAGGGCCACTCATGCATGTGAAAACGACACTTTCCTGGATTGCACAGGGCCATTTTCCATGCAGGAACTCCTGTTCCTGCATGGAAACCGGCCATTTATGAATCCTGGGGATTTACTTTTACCAGTGCACAATGGATATTTTTCAATAATTTATTTACTCTGTGCACTGAGATAAGGTATTTAAAACAGTGTATTTATAATAACGTATGTCAATACTATTTTGTTAAATTATTTCTTTCCAGAAAATTTGGATTACTAAATAGTTGCTTTTGTTTAAAGTTGTCAGCTTAGGAGTGTTTTGCAGTACTGAAAAATGTATACTGTGCAAAACAGCATACTATTTGGGACAGATAGCTACACATTTAGTGCTGGAGAAGTGAGTTGGCAGCCATGTTTTAATAGCAAGTGTGCAAGCCAGTATATTATTCCAAATAATCCAAGCTAGTCCCCCATAGCACAAAATGGAGACCTTTAACAAGAATAGCATTCTACCATATAGCAGAGTGAAATTATCTAAATGCTAGTAACATTCCAAAAATATTGCTAATTTTAAATGTTATTTATAACAAATCTAATGACTGTAAATGCTGAAATTGTTTAAATCATTTTGTGTTTTTTACAGAATTCTTTTCAGTGTCATATTTGCCTGTGAGTTTTCTGACCAATGACCCTCTCTCCCACTGGATATAGGTTATTTGTACCCTGAACATTATAATTCTCCCTTGAGAGTGACAGTTGTCTGAAGGGATCTGTTATTGAGGCAGCATTGAGGGTATTTTGTGTCCTTGCAAGCTTCTCAGCAATTGGCAGTATTTCTAATGGCTTAACTCCAAGCAGGCACAGCTCAACCAGTGGCTGGATGAGTGTCAAACTGCTGACATCCTCCAGTTGTAGAAGTATACAGATCAATCAACTTGAAATGATATAGAATGCTGCAGATAGCCAAGACAGGTATGCATAATGCATTCATGTCTATTCTCCTCTCTTTCTCTATTTTAGAGCTGCAGACGGTATTTCAGTAAAAAGGGAGAGTGCATGCTGAGAGGTTAGAGTAACTCAGAGAAGCAAGAGATATGTCTGCAGCACAACTGACCCTGATTGTACTAACTATATTGTGATTCCATAGGTCAGTATCAAGTGCAGCATACATATCTTAAATGTAACAGCAAGCATACATTCTTTCTTCTGTAACCCTTGGTAATTGTGTTAGGCAAGTGTAATAGTGTTTTCAGATTATGTGGGTTCAATTCCCACAAGTAACCTATAGATCCACATTCAACAAGTATCATTTTTACATTTAAAATGCAGCAATATTGTTTTAATGCCATGCTGTTAAGTTAATCTGTAGTATCTTTAAAAGCATATATGGAATATGTGCACATTCCAAAGATTATTTGTAACAATTTATAATCTATAGCTACTATAATAAGAAAAGGATATTTACTGTAGTAAAGCATGAATATGAAATTTCATGGTTGTCTTCTCTTTTTTGTCTCACCCTACGCCTTATCCATTTTTTTTCCTGTGAGTTACCTGGAGTCACATCATTCTGGTGTCATAACTTTCTGCCAACAAACCAAATACATTTCAGCCTAGGGAGGGGGGCCATCCACTGCAGCTTTGTCTGCCAACCCTCCACGGGCTGCCACACCAACACCTAGAACTTCTGGGATGCAACCTGTTTTGAAAAATAACTTCATTTATTTTCAGGGAGAGTATTACTACCAGCTGGACGGAGTGGCAATGGGCGCATCATGTGCACCAGTTTTTGCAAATATAGTTATGTTATACTGGGAGAAGCACTTTGTGTTCAATGAATTTATTAGAGCATATTACCATTTTTAGATGATATTTTGGTTATTTGGCAGGGTTCATCAGATTTAATTACCACTTTATGGATTATTTAAATGATACAATAGAATTCCTGAAGTTTACACACAAAGTAGGGGATAATAAAGTACATTATTTGGATGTGAGTATCCAAAAGGATGTAATAAATAAGAGATATGTCTCCCAGTTATATAGAAAAAATGGTTTTCAATTTTTTCATTCATTTTGAGAGTAATCACCCATTTATATAAAAGAGAAATATAGTCAAAGGACAGATGGTACGGGACACCCATATGACATTGATCAAGGAAGATTTGGAAGGTGAACTAGATTATATAGAGAGCTTGTTTCAGGAAAGGGGATATTCTGAGAATCTTGTTAAATCCCTCAAAAGTGAAATATGAATTGGTTGGGAGAACAAATATCTGCCCTTACTGAACATGCCAGTTAATGATGATGATTATGGTAACGGGAGACAGAATATAGAAAGGTATTTGAATGGAAAATGTAATAAGATACCTTACTTAGTAATAACATATAATCAGGATACAGGGAAAATTTGGAATATTATAAACAAGTATTGAGAACTTTTTGGTAACATGCCAAATAGGTTAGATATATTCAACATGTCTTTAAATTTCAGTTTTAGGACAATCTGAAGGAATTTTCTGAAAAAGGACAATTCAATATGGGGGAAAAGAAGGAGTTAATGATGGAACATTCAAGTGTGGTAGATGTTCTCAGTGCGCATTCACTGCCAATACTAGTGAATTATGGTTACTTGTTTTTCAAGGTAGATTACGGGTTACAGAACATGATAATTGCTCAGCAAAGTGTGTGGTGTATATAGCATACTGCACATCCTGTTTGACATTTTATGTAGGTAAAACCGAACGCAGTTAGAGACGAAGAATTTATGAGCACATGCATGGTATAACTCGTACAAAAGAAGCTAATGCTTTGTTTCAAAATGTGGCTAGATGTGATAAGCAGATTTTAAATTCTGGATTTTAGAGAAAGTAAAACCACAAGGAAGGGGAGGAGAGTGGGAATCCAGACTTGAATTTCGGGAATTAATTTGGCAACTACGCCTTGATGCCTGAGTATACCCAGGGTTAAATGATCATGTTTTTCTCATTCTGGCCCAAAAAGTAAGGGCCAACAAGATATAAGATATGTGTATACACAAATTATAGTATATGTGAATATATGGGTTTTTGTACATTTATATTCATAATTTTATATATTTAATGTATTGCTTTATGTATGAAAACTTCAGTGTGTGAATTTTATTGACGGGATATGGAGATGTACGTTATAGTTTAAGTCAAACAATAAAAGCTGAAATACTGTTTTATATTTGAGGCAGGATATGGTGTCATTTGATTCTGGTGAAGTTTCCTGGTTGGAGACGAAAGTGCTAAAGCCTTAATTGTTGGCTGTGTGATAAAGGGTCTTTGCAAGGTCACCAGCTGCCCATTTTTTTTGTGTTCTACAGTGTTTGATTTGGTGTCATGGGATTGCCTTTATTGGTACCATGGTGTTACCAGCTGGAGGTTTTTAGAATAATGCAGTACTTTGAAACAGTCACTCTGACAGTTCTGTACCTTGCTGGATGCATCAAAGTGTAATTACTATGTTATGTGTTGACATAAATCACTTAACCGAAGATTATTTTTTCACTTTTGCACATAGCATCAAGGGTTCAATTCCAGACACATCTCATATCATTTCTTATTGTGATATTATAAGTCTATGGTATGTTTAATCACCTGAATCTTAACATTTGACACAGTTATATGCTGTCATATGGATACATTGGATACTGGCCATAATAATTATTTGATTTGGCATCCATCCCCCACAACTATGACATGTTTATCCAATCTTGTTGTGCTTGCCATTAGTCTGTTCCCCCTCTCCTAACCCTTCTGTGCCCTTGTCAGTCACATTATGCTTTAGAGTATGGCAGCTTATTAATGAGAACAGACCAAAAACATGCCCATGGATGTTACATTATACAAAACATGGTTATGTATCTGTCCATCACTCCATGTACGCACCCCTTCATTCACATCCATCTTTACGTATGTTTATCTATTAGGCTGAAGAATTTAAAGGTCATATCATGTTTTTTGTATACTGACATGACTCTGCTGATGGATAATACAAACATGTTATCTTGATTCAATAAGGGATCATTGTTCCTGTATTCTACAAGGTTTCAGAATCTGCTGTAGGATTCCCTTTGTGTCATGTTCGTGTGGTGATGGATGAAATGTTAAATTAATATGATGCGGAAACTGTCCTTACTGTGAAGAAGCATGCAGCACACACATTTCAGGATATCTGGCCCTACACAAATAATTAGCATATCTGCTGAGTCATACTAATTATTTTGAAACAATGTACTACCCCTTGTCATTTGTAGAAAGCTGCATATACAATTAACTTGTGATTTGTAGTGAGGCCTGCAAAACAGCTACTAGCTGTCGAAGTGTACTGAGGTAGGCATTAGTGATACAATTTGGGGAAGACACATACTTTAGTGTAGTCATTGATAGTTAAATTTGCAGTCCTGATCATGTTTACTTAGCTAATGACATCCTGACACCACCTGTATAAAAAAAAGAAAATCATCTGGATTTGAACTCTGGCTCACCTGTGCTCTGACAAGGTCTCATTGCTCTTATACAATGTGCCATAGTGGGAGGTAGGCAGCAGGGGTATTTTCCACACTCAGTACTGTCCAGAGTGCTGATAGCTACGCATCACCGATAAGCCTGTTTGTGCGAAGGAAGGTAAGCCAAATTAAATTTAACAATTGTTTCCCTTAAGCAGAGAACCGCATTCTTTTCAGTGCTTAACATCATGCAAATGGGAACAGCAAGGCCAAGAGTTATTTATGTACTAAAACTTTGGTCCCAACATTTCATAGATAGGCTACAGCATGCGCATTATACTAGCTGCCAGCAATTTCTCCCATAACATATCTTGCAAGCCTGGCACATGAAACATTAACAATAAATACATATATTTTGCAGTTTACCCAAATCAGGTCAATTACTGTATGTCCCTATTTTCACATAGTTTGGCGATGAGCATCAGTGGACAGTGATACTTCACAAGATCAAGTTGAATTCTTGAAATTCGAATCACACATGTGCTAGCACTTTGCCATCATCTGCATAAATCAGCTTCTTGGTGATGTACTTCATGAAATGTTGTATAGCAGGTGTAACTCTGGTTACTGGGCTATAATCCTCCAATACATGGAAGTATATTCATAAACACAAGAGAAGGGTAGTGACATGTACTTCACTGTGTCATTGCTAAACAGAATTCAGAATTACAGTGTGTAACTGCATTGTTACATTTGTTCTGGGCTTATAGTGACATTGGGCATTGGTCATCCATGATCATATCACACTGATATTGCCAGCAACTTGTATTAACGTGGACAAGCCTTCATATGAATATGACTACACATAACTCCATCACTGCACTACTGCTGTTTCCAAAGTGTGTTTGTGTGTATCATCCACATAACATCCTGAGAAATGGGTACATGTCTTTATCACTTCTGCAATATGCATTCATGACAGCTTATTTCATCTAGGTTGCCAGGATGTATTTGTATGTCCTTTTGCAAATTGCGCTTAAACAATCATATCACATATGCTGGCTTTGCAAACAAGTCTCATAACAGTATATGTTACCTGCAACGCTATGATGATGTCATCCTCTACATAGTGCACTGTGACACTGGTAACCTCAGACTTTTGTGACAACGTGAGTGTTAAGTACTGTGTTCTCTAACTTGTGTAATTAGATAGGTGGGGGTTCTAATCTCACAGCAGTCAACGTGTGTGCAGTCAGAAGACCATGAGTTCAGGTCCTGCCACCTACACTCAAGTAGCATTCAGAAGATACTTTGATAATGTTATATGACTCCACAGCAATTTCATAAAGCCCTCCCAACATCCTGTTCTCAACATACACTGATGATGTCACCCCCTAAAAAGTGCACTCTGACAGTGTTAAAGTCAGATTTCTACAGTGGTGCTAATGTTAAGTATTGTGTTTTACTGCTTCTGTAACTAGATAGGTAATGGTTATAATTTTGTAGCAGTCAACTTGAGTGTGCATGTGTGTCCTTTCCTTCAGCTATCAGTCTGAAGATGATTTTACACAGGGATGTGAGTCCACATCTATGTCAGATACTCCTCCCAACATGTTCTTCTCTGCATACATTGATGATGTCATCCTTTATAAAATGCACTCTGACATTGTTAAAGGCAGACTTGTGCAGTAGTGGTAGCATTAAGTACTGTGTTCTGCAGGTTGTATAACTACATAGATATGTTTCTAATCTCAAAGCGGTCAACTTGAGTGTGTGGATATACCACCCTTGCTAAATGTCTTCTTCAGTGACCATGTCAGTTATGTGTATATCACAAACGTTCACCTCCACCGATATGTGACCTTGTGTGACCATCACATATGTACTACCATGTGTGTTTATATCATAATATAATCTCATAGCAAGTGTACATGCAGTGTGTACTGTGCTATCTACATATGTGCTTATTGTTATGCCACTGTCTTGTCTTTGAAGTGTACATGCATTAATATAGCCTATAATGGGGACATTGCCATATTTACCAGGCCCTCTTCCTCTTTATTCATTCCTATCATTCACGTCTGTGTCCATTTTCATCAGCACACTTTCCTGGTCTAGTGTACGTTTCCTTGTATTTGTCCTTGACATTTTCTTCTCCCCCTCCAGTATTTTATTCTGTAAATAATTGTTGTGTAAACCACATTCAGTACACTTTTTTACTGTGCTATTACTACTGTTACTGCAGCATTTTCAACCCAGGCGGTCATTGTGACTGTCCATGCCAAGCATGTTTGCTTGTAAGCACACTTGAATGCTTCATGTTTCTGTCATCATGCTGCACTCCATGATTTTGTAGTGGCAGCACTGTGGCCACAAAACCTTACTTGTTTTTCCTGTATGCGTGATGAGCAGCATGAAGATGTGATTAGCTGTGCTGCTCATCACACTAATACATAAAGTCCATGCAGGCTTCGTGCAAAGCCTGCACAGACTTTATTGAATTGCTAGGTTTGTTTGTAAAAAAGTAGTTACTTGTTGAGAGGATGGAAAATTACTTGTTTTTAAAAGGGTGTTTTGCCACCTATTCTCCCATGTCATGCTTAACTTAATATTACCTCCAGGACAGCAATATTCTGGAGAAATGGCATTGTTTTACTGGGATGGAAAGAAGATGAGGATTAGTTTAAAAGGGATAGTGCCCTGACTACAGTCCAGGTTTGGATAGCATCCCAGACACTGCAACAGCCAGCTGAGAAAGAAGAGGAATGAAGGTGTGTTGCCTGCTTACTTGAAAGTTGAAAAGTATGTTATGCGGCACAACTGCTCTAATGAATAACTGGAAGAAACCACGGGCCTATTAGGAGCCATCTGCTCAGGATGGGAGGGCAGGATCTTTTGTAGTGGTATGTCACTCATAGAAGTAGGTGATCCTCCCCCCAATTGCCCCCATTGCAAAACTCCCTTTGTACTTATACACAATACCAAAAGAATTTTATGAATAAAAGGAGAAAATTCCTGACAGCTATCTATATGTTAGCTGTAGTGCGATTGGCTCTCATCCAAAGTGGACAAATGATAATCAGATCTTGGCAACCATCTAAGGGGTTGTCATGCATGGAGTAACTAAAAAGATACATTAAGAGAAAGTATCTTCAGGAAGTACAAAATGTACTTATGGTACAGCCTGAGAGTTGTGCAGGATATAGGTTGTCATCCATGCACTGGCCTGATATCCCTGCACGTGGAACTCTTTCAGGGAAGAGCAGCTAACTGTTGATTAGAAATGTCTAGTTTACTTAATAGCATTCTGGTTAATGGCCCTTTATGTTCTACAGCTTTCTCCTAAACCACTGTTTGTTTTGCAGTGACAATCGATCCATAAGCACTCATGTATATGCAAAGTGATAGCAGGAGTCAATTAATGAGGATTGCTAAATGTCACTGGATTGCACATCAAATAGAAGCTTAACAAAAACAAGTGTTCAACAGGTACCCAATAATTCATCAAGTGGTTTTACTAGACTAGATATGTTTATCTTTTTCATGGAATTTTTGTAGCACTAATTCAACTAACAAGTCAGATAAACTGTATTCTAAACATTTATTAAAGTCACACAATGTTAACAGTGACATGGGTACATATGAAATCAGACCACTGTAAACATCTCTTTACTAGTTTCCTGCATTAGACACATTGTCTTTATTAAAATGATCATTCACTCCTGCAGTACACGATATTTTGATTTCCTACCTTCTCTGAAATATCACTCTCCTTCTTGAACATTATTTTGCATTCATTGTTCCCACAAATTTCATTTATTTATATGTAATTTGCCCTTTACTTTTTCTAAAGGTCCCACCTACAGTTCTTTTCTCTTTTACAATATTCAATACTTCATTTAATGGCCGCGGTGGTGCAGCGGTTAGCGTTGTCGCCTCACAGCAAGAGGTTCTCCCATTCGATTCTCAACTGGAGCACCTTCTGTGTGGAGTCTGCATGTCCTCCATGCAGTCGAGTGATGCTAAAGACATGCAGGTAGGTGCAAACATGAATGGGCGTGCCTTCTTTGAAGGTTGGGCGTCGGGCTGGCAACTCAGCACCGTACAAATCCACTGCCAATCATGAATGGACCAGAGTTCCGCTGTGGCAACCCCTAACTGGGAAAAGCCGAAAGATTTATGGTTGGTTTAGATTTTGATATGTACTGATTTAATTATTAAAGCATTTGAATTTTTTTGCTATTAGCAGGCATCATTTCTCAAAGGTTAATTTTATCTGTACTGTAATGTATGATTTCAAGACAACTGATTTCTTAGTGTTTCCCTTTTTCAGAAACTGTGATACCTTTTAATTTTAGAAATAGATAAAACATTATCAGCTCTATTAATTTATCTTTGTAAATATTTAGTATAATATTCTGAATTATCATGTAGAAAATTATTTAGTGAACTGTAGAAGTCTTTAAAGAAAACAATGAATTGTTATAAAGATTTACAACTGGTTAAGAACTAACTTGCAGTACATATTTAAATATATTATAGAAAATATCTGCAGATTTCCCACCGAACTAGTAACACAGATACAGTAAAGGTAATTATCTTTGGTATAGATATTCTGTCCCATAATTAGCAGATTGCCCTGTCCTCTGGCAAATAAACAGTATTAGCTTACATTTATATCTGTGACTACTGGTTTCAGAAGTATAAGAAACACATTTGTTTCCACAACACACAGGCTGTAGCTTTCAGAGATGAGTGTAGGAAGTATCTTTAAGCTTCTGCCTACAAAATCAATTACAAGAACCATTCTTTGCTACGTTTGTCAAGTCCTACTATAGGTTTGCAGCCAGAGCCCTGTAAGTCTTAACAAGAGCCAAACAGGATACCTGGCATTGTCAGGCCACAGTTTATAATGGCCAAATTAGGGCTTTAAACCATGTCTATTCTCACATCACTGATGAATTATGTTTCAGAGATTCTGAGATTGCTTCTTGGGTGATGACTAACGCATTAGTGCTGAAAACATTAGGAAGTTTAAAATGGCTGTGGCATGGAGTACAACATTTCTACCACACTCATAGTTCTGAAGCAAGGTTGTCTGCTGTACACAAGTCTAAAAGGAGAATTTCTGTTATGTCAGCTATAACAAGCACAGGTACTTTACTTGTAGCACAGGGTCAATGATAGCAGAATGCAAAAAGAGCAAAAGCAGTCATGACTCAGAAGGAAATACAGGCAGCTAAGGGCAACAATCAGCTTAGATCACAAGTCGTGTTATCTTGAATATTAAACCAGATGAAGAACCAGAAGGAGACTGCTGCTTTGTGGATGTATGACAATCAAGAATTTCCAGACAATATCCCATCAAGCACAGTGATTGTTAGAAAACATGTCCCCCCTTCCCATATTAGAGAGGTCTGCCCTGACTTGTAATATCAAGAAGTCCAGTGCCTCACCATTATAAGTGTTGAAAAGACAGCTTCCTCCTGCAAGAAAGTTAATGTTAATTAATTCAACAGTGAGAGCTGTCACCAGAAAAACTGAGAAATTAAATAAAAGCATAGAGGAACTGCAGAGGAGAATCTTTGTTCTGGAAGATGAAGCCTCTGTGGGAAAGCAGCCCATAAAAATTCTAGAGACTGGCATTGAAATCTTAATGAAAACAGTCGCTGACATGAAAGCATTGTTCAGAAAAAACAATCATTTCAAATAATTCCAGAATAAGTAATTACATAAAATTTGGTTCTGTCTTTTGCCAATTGTAATCCAGACTATGATAAATGGACAACTATACAAAGGGACAACTCAGAAAATGATGCAACTGTTTGTTTCTCCTCCTGTTTGTACTTCAAGACCCTAATATTAAAAATCAAGAAGATATATAGCTGAAGGTTATGTCAGAAGACAATGAGCAGCTTTGCAATGATGGTAACCTTTCAGAGGTGGAACTCTTTTTCTGCCTTCACATGGCATGTATAATGGTTGCTTGCTACTCAGTAATCAGTGACAGACCATTGGATAAATAAATAAGAGAAAACTGCATTTGTGGACTGCATTATGTATATTGACTTTGAAAACGAGTTGGAGTACAGTGTGAATCATCACTATCTTCGACATGACCCTTTCTTTTTCCTCCAGAGGAAAATGGGCAAACGCTAATGAATATATATAAATGATGGAGGTACACAAGAAAAGCGGTGTCACTGGGTGAGTGTTATATAAAACTGGGTATGTCTAGCTTAACTGGAACTGCTGAGGGAGATGAATGACACTTGGTTATATGTATTAAAACATGTAGCTGGCCATAATGTTTTGAAATCAACCTTCAACTTTTAACTGTTAATAAAGCCTCCATTAAAAAGACATGCACAAAACACATTGTCATTACTAGAGTGCTCAGGAAGATTAGCTTGAAAAGGAATCTAATGCGTCACATGTTGAAACTTAATTTGGGGGATACCTTTGAGTCTTTTAAATGTTATGATATGAATTTAATAATACTAGTAGTAATACAACAAATGCTGAAGTATGGGACTTTCATTTTTCAGACTGTTTGAAGCATTTTAAAATAGTGCAGTTAGTGCTGGGTTTGGCAGCAGTTTTAACAGCCTTGACACTAATATTCCAAATTTGTTTCTTTTCTCACCTGGGCCAAGATATATACCATCTCATGAGATGTAAATTGAATGTATTAATACCTGTAACAGGATATGCAGAAAGTACATGCTGTTTTAATTAATTAATTTGGCAACAAAGTAAGATGAAATACTATCAGATCGTCAGTAGGCCTGAATCCAAAAGTCAAAATCTCAGTGTAAGTGACCAGACTAAGTCACTTACACTGAGAGCAAGTCTTTTGAAATCTTGCCTAATAAGAGTTTCAGAGGTTTACTATTGAAATGTCGAACGGCACTACATCGACTGCACTATAGTCGAACACGGGAGTTCAAAAATAGTAATGTCGACGACAAAAAAACAATCTAGGGCTGTGTTTTAACATGGGTCGAAGTAGGGGAGATGTTTGTAGTTCAGAATAATACTGAACACCTACCTCGACCCATGTTAAAACCATTCCTAGATTGTTTTTTTTTACGTCGACATTACTATTTTCGAACTTCCGTGTTTGACTATAGTACAGTTGACGTAGTGTCGTTCGACATTTTAATAGTAAACCGTTTCAGATATATGGTCATTGTCTATAAGGGAACCAAAAATGTAAGGCAGGAACTGTCTACAAATATATTACAGACAGGCCCATGAAAAATTAATAACATTTGGTGTTAAAATATTATGGTACATATGCTGATACACACAGGCACACTCACACACACACACACACACACATATTATATATATATATATATATATATATATATATATATATATATATATATATATATATATATATATAAAATATATATAGGTTTACATGCTGTACAGTGTAGATTACCTTAAATCAGATGATCACTTAAAAATATAGTGCTCCTAGTGATTGTACAAATAATGGAGAAATAAAAAAGGGATAGAAATAGCAACAAAACATATTAAAACAAGCTAGAAATTAATAATACTTGCAAATGCAATTTTTTATATTCTTCTTATTATTATTTTTATAATTAATTAGTTAGTTAGTTTACCAGGATAGTATACTACTCACAACAGACTATTTGCAGGCACTGTCTGAGTAATTGTTATTATTATTTGAATGCATATAAATTATTATACGACAACTGCACTTTGTACTTGTAGCCTGTTATATATATTTACAGCCTCTGCTGTATTTTACTTAACATATAAAAGCTGTTCAGATGTACCTTTTAAGCCTGTGAGCTGTATCAGTATCATACCTTGATGGGACACATGCACAAAATGGCAGACAGAGATTTAGTCACCAAAGTAGTACACAAAGCTCATATCAAAGTGTCAGACACATCAGTATTTTTTTTAATTTGCACACCAAGTTACATTGTGGGCCTTTACAAGATGGGTGAGTACTTACAGCATAGATGATTACAGGAAACAGGATGGGTATTTTGCAAAGGAATGCTTGTAGGACATTTTGAGGTTAAACTCCTTAGATTAATTACTAGCCACTGTAAACAATTGCTATTTAGGATCTTGTATTTTGGATCAAAGGGTTTTTTTACATTCTGTTTTCTTTCTTCCTTTTGCATATGCCAGCATTACCATCTAGAGGTGTTATATCTAGATGTATCAAAAGCTACTAAGCAATTCCAGGTTTTAACTGATAGAATTAGGTCCTGATTATCTGGGAGCCCAAACATGTTCACAACATTGCATCGGTGCTTAGTAGAGTCTATTTAGGAATGATAACATGGCTCGAGCAAAGCAGAGAATGGGGTATCCCAGAAAGGCATTTCTTGCTCTTAAGCTCATATCTAAAACTAAAAGTTAGAATTGCTTGTATATAAAGAATTCTGTAAAAAGCTGATGTACCTAAAAATACTAGTGAAAGGTAGATTGCTTAGGTTTTCACCTCTAGCTAGAGCTGCAACTCTTAATGAGCATCAGTAATTGTTAATGGAACTTTGAATGTAACTGTGATGATATGTGGTAATGCCATCTGTGCCAGGGAGAGTAGGCCAATGCATGTGTAACATATGCCAGTATAGCTAGCTGGAATTTTGTAAAGAATTTTGTCATTTGACTATCACACTGATTTGTACAGATGCTTGTGTTAAAAATGAACTTGTAAAGATGATTCTGTTAAAAATGCATCAACAGTGGGACCTGCTGGGCAAAAAAGAGTTATACATGCATGTCAAACATTATTATTATAACTGATTAAATGTATATGTTTTAACAGAGAATTCTGGAAGGGAAGAGGTTAGTCTCCGTCCATGTAATTTTGAAAATAGGTTGAAAATTAAATGGGTTGGTTTAGGTCATAACGATTTTATCTTACAGGTCTGATTGCAGCCAGAGACAAAATTGTCTGGGAAAATCAGAACAAGGAATCTTACTTTATTGTCCTTAGGGGTCAACTAATTGCTAACCTGTAAGGGTGGACATTTTTAAATTGCTTTATTTCTTTTAGATGCTGCAACAAATCTTAGCAAAGCTCTGACAGTGTATTGTATCAGATTCAGGTGACCAGATTTGATGTCATTCTACAACCAGCACTGGAATGATTTTTTAGATATTATTGAGAGATATGATGAACTCTCGCAACAGTATTTTGTTTTTTGAAACCTGACAGGAAAGATCTCTCACAGATATCTCACACAACCTCACACCTCATCTTGTCTTGTTGTAGTAAGGAACTCAGTACTCATAATCTTGCCTTTATGCAGTAAGTAACTTAACTAGGAAACAGTAATTCTTTAGTCAGTCAGGAAAATATAGTGAGATTAATTAAGTATTTTTTTTGTATCTGTGTGAATCTATCCAACTGTGTTATTTTTATATCTTCTGTGTTTGAAACTCTGGTGTTTATTGTAACTAGATATTCAGTATTTTTGTGTTTTCTAATTGATTATTTATTATTAAACGTTTCTATAGCTTTCATTGTGGCTAGTCTTTTAGAGAATACTTTTAACATCTTAAGGGTACTTATGCTTATCTTAATGACATTATGTCCACTCTTGAAAGCCTTGCTGCATTGGCCAAACTCTAACATTTGTATTAGTATTAATTTTACTCAGTTTAATTGGGTACCCTTGTAAAACCCTCAGAGTAGCTGACTGGTGGCAGTGTAATTACCCTATTCTCTGGGCAGAGGAGGCACAGCTGCTAAATCTGTGCCAGCCTTTCCCAGGTGTGCATGTGTGTGAAAATCAAAAATCTAAGAGTGTGTATCATCTGCTTGGAATAGGGACACAGAGCTCCAAAATGGTCAGTGTGGATTCTTGTTTAGGGCCTGGAGAAAAAGAGAGACAGAAGGAGAGAGAGAGAGCCCAGCCCCAGGTCTGAAGTGTGCTCCTTGTGTGCTCTTAAGGAAAACTGTCCTTGGTGCATAGAGCTGCATCTGAAAATATGGTGTATCCATTTTTGTTCCTAGTGGCTTTCCCTCACTGGTGTCATTGGTGAGGACTGAGGCTCTTTGATTACTGGCCTGGAGTAGGGACCATCACATATGGAGGTGGTGGGATACTAATTGAACTTCATTAGCCTGTGAGCAGTTGTCACTGAAAGTGTGTGTAGTCTCAGCCACCACAAGGTAAACATAAAGAGTTTAATTTTCACAATGGTTTTATTTTTGTTAGTTTAATTTAGTCAGGGAAAGCAGGCAAATATGTCAGCAGAGGATTATGGCAAGCTGGCAAAGAACCAGTTGGCCAAGGTGTGTGACACCAAAAGACAGGTTTATGCCAACCTGACTAAAGATGAAATTATTTCAGTCTCATTCCCAGCTACAACATGGACCAGCAACCAGGAAGACAACCAGTCAAGTGATGTGCAGGTGCAGTCTTCAGAAACAAGACAGTTCACCTTATCCTCAGAGTAATTAAAAACCCATCTGGAGTTACAGACACTTGAACCGGAGGCCAAACATTTGGATTTAGAATCAGCAGAGAGACTGCAGCATTTGGAGGTTGAAGAGAATGAGAGACTGTGATGTTTGGAGGCTGAAGAAAAGGAGAAACAGTACCAACATGAGAGGGAGATGCTGACTCTTCATCAGGTTCATGGAGGTAATAGGGAAGGGGATAACCAGACCCCAGAAGCAATAAAGGTCCATGCATTTCTTCCACAGTTTACAGAGGCTCATCATTTTGATAGTTTTATTCATATATTTGAAAGCGTATGCAAACAGTATAATGTTGACCAAGGGCACAGGGTATGGTCCCTGCCCCCCTTACTCCATGGTAAAGCTTTAACTGCTGTTCCTACATTGTCTGATATGGATAGTTTAAACTATGATAATGTTAAACAATGTTTATTGGACTATTTTAAGTTACCACCTGATGCTTCCAGAAAAAAAGTTTTATGAGCATTGACACAAGGCAGATGAAATTGTATGTGATCGTATTGCTGAGTTAAGCACTTATTTTCATAGGTGGGTGAGTAGGTGTCAGGTCACCACTTTTGAATGGCTAGCAGACCTTTTGGTGAGGAAAAAAGCTTTTAGCATTTTTCCTGAGGACATGAGAATATGGTTGCCAGGCTGGGAGTGTAACTTTGCAGATAATCTGGAGCAAAAAGGGGATCTCTACTCTGTAAGCAGGGCCCCACTGCATAAGAAGGGGATAACCAGTGTTGCACATGGATAGAATGGAACCCATGGTGGGCAGCCTAAACCACCTCAGCAGAATCTACCAGTAATACCAGTAACAGGGGAATCCACTAGTTCAGATACATGGCTAGGATCAAGGATTAGATTTTAAATGTAATGAGAGGGACCATGTAGCATACAAATGTCCACTGAAGTAAAGTGGGGAACAAAATGTGAAGCAGCCAGCAAGTAGGAATAACAACATGCCAGTGTTAAGTTGTCTGGAGACAACAGGGGTACTAAGCTATCACCGGAGTTTATATCTTATCTTAGTGGAGGAAGATAGGCCACTGCTAAGAGAGACGCAGCCTCTGACATAATCATTGTGAAACCTGCAGTGGTTAAAGAGGTGCAGTACTTGCTTGGGCAGTTCACTCCAGTCAGAGCTTTAGGTGGGACCCCATTCCAAATACCTTTAGCCAGGGTTCACCTTGACTAGGAGGGTGGACAAGGATGTCTTGATAGGGAATGATTTTGATAATTCAGTACCCTGTGTGCATGCAGTTACATGCACTCAGGTTTGGAGACAGGCATGTGGGTCTGTCAGCTTGTGGAAGACCCAGACAGACCTGACACCTGAAACTGGGGCTGGTGATATTGCTATTTCAGGGAGGGAACTACCGTGTAGCAATTAATCTGAAAGTAAACCACAGCTGCTGGTAGCTACTGATGTTCCCATGGATAGGGTGACTGAAAGGACAGAGGTGAGTGGTAGTACCCATGCTGACAGTAAGGCACCACTGTGAGAAGATACCAGGCATCTTGTGGAAAGGGACCTGGAAGGATCACAAAGGTAGAGCTGAGGCTCAGCTTTTGGACTCTACATTGCAAGGCTTGAGGGAGGTAATTAAGGAGGCACATGATTCTCAAGGAAAAGGGGAGTCTGTATGCTGGAACAAATGGTTATTGTATAGAGAATGGAACCCTGAGGGAGGGCTAGAGGTTGAGGCAATACAGTAGTTGATAGTGTTCAGAGCCTACCATCTGGCATTTCTAGCCATAGCCCCTGGCATTCCTTTTACAGGTCATATGGATATAAAACATACCAAGAGATTTATTATCTAGAACTTTTATTGACATGGTATTGCAAGAGAGGTAACAGGGTACTGCAGGACCTGTGAGAGGGTAAAAAGGTAGCCAAGGCAAGAGACAAGGTCAAACCTCCTTTGATGCCTTTGCCTGTGATTAAAGAGTCATTTTAGAGGGTAGCTATGGATATTGTGTGGCCTCTGAGTACCCCGAGTCCCACACGGAAGAAGTATATCCTGGTGGTAGTACATTATGCTAGTACATACCCTGAGGAGATGACTTTGTCCTCCATCAAGACAAGATAAGGTGGTAAATGCTTTGTTAGAGATTTTCAGCAGGGTAGGTTTCCCAAGAGAAATGCTGACTGACAGAGGTGCTACTTTCATGTCAGACCTGCTGGCTTGTCTGTGGAAGCATTGTGGGTTGAAGCACCTAAAGGCCACCCCTACCACCCCCAGAATAATAGTCTTGTGGAGAGGTTAAACTCTACACTAAAGGCCATGCTACAGGTATTTAAAGACCAGTTTAAGAGAGAGAGTGGGACAAATATTTGCCCCATCTCTGTTTGGATACAGATAGGTACCCCAGGAATTCACAGGATTTTCACACTTTGAGTTGCTGCATGGGAATTGGGTAAGGGGGCATTTAGACTTGATTCTTGGTAAGTGAGAGGGTGAGTGTGAATTCCACTAGAAGGCTGTTGTGGCATATGAGATAAACTTCAGGAAAAGGCTTATCAAGCTCATGGGCTTGGCCCAGGAGAACCTGTCAGGAGCCCAACAGCAGATAAAGATCTGATATGACAGGAATCCTTGAGCCTGACAGTATGCTGTGGAACAGCAGGTTATAATGCTCATTCCTGTCTGACATAATAAGCTGAAGGAAGCTTGGATGGGACCCTTAGAAGTGGTAAGGAAACTCAGTGATGTTAATTACATGGTAAACCTACCAGGCTGGAGGCAGGGGCACAACCTGTACCATATTGACATGATGAAGCCTTACTATGTTAGAGAGGCCCTGGTTCTGACTATTTGCAGTGGATAGCAGGAGGAGTCTGAGGGGGATCAGGTGACAGAGCTCCTCAGTGAGCCTCAGACTGAAACCGCAGTGGAATGGGTAGCAATGTCCCAGAAGCCATACCCTACTTAAGTCTGAGAAATCCGAGCAGTATTTCAGGCGTTTGGGGGCATGTTCACAGGGAAACTTGGGTGCACCCACCTAGTGCAGTACTGTAGTGGAGTCAACAATGCCAATGCAGGTGGGGTCTCAAGACAGGGTATAAGGTAATGTTTTCCCAGACAATCCCATTTCTCTCAAGCAACTTTTTTTCTAGGGTCACTTTAAAAACTAGCTTGAGTCTTCAAAGGGGAGAGATGTGATGATAGGACATAGTGCCATCTGTGCCAGGGAGAGTACGGCAGTGCATGTGTAACATATGCCAGCATAGCTAGTTGAAGTTTTGTAAAGAATTTTATGTCATTTGACTAGCACACTGATTTGTTAAGATGCTTGTGTTAAAAATGTATTTGTAAATTTGCTTGTGTTAAAAATGAATCAACAGTAGGTCTTGCTGGACAGAAAAGAAGCTATACATGTATGTCAGACAGTATTATTATAACTGACTAAATGTAGGAAAGAGGTTAATCTCAGTCTAGTTAATTTTGAAAAATAAGTTCAAATTAAATGGGTTGGTTTAGGCCATAAAGAGTTTATCTTACAGGTCTGGTTGTAGCCAGAGACACAAATATCTGGGAAAACCAGGACTAGGAATCTTACTGTATTGTCCTTAGAGGTGAACTAATTCCTATCCTGGAAGGGTGAAAGTTTTTGAAATAATTTTATTGCTTTTAGATGCTGCAACAGATCTTAGCAAGCTCGGACAGTGTATTGTACCAGAGTCAGGTGACTATATGTGATGTCATTCTATAACCAACACTGGAATTATATTATTTTAGATATTAGTGAGAGATATGATGGAACTCTGATAGCCGCACTTTGATTTTCAGAATCTAACAGGAAAGATCTGTCACAGATACCTTACACAACATCACACCTCATCTTACTTGCTGTAGTAAACAACTCAAGACTTATTATCTTGACTTGCTGTGGTAAGTAACTTAACTAGGCAACAGCAATTCTTTAGTCAGTGAGGAAAATATAGTGAGATTAGTTAAGTTTTATTTTCTGCATCTGTATGAATCTAGCCAACTGTGCTACTTTTATATCTCCTGTGGTTGAATCTCTGGTATTTATTGTAACTAGATATTCAGTATTCTCATATTTTCTATTTTACTATTTATTATTAAATATTGCTATACCTCACATTGTGGATAGTCTTTTAGAGAATACTTTTAACATCTTAAGAGTACTTATGCTTATTGTAATGACAATGTGGCTGCTTTTGAAAGCCTTGTTGCATTGGTCACACTCTACCATTTGTCTTAGTATTAATTTTACTCAGTATAATTGGATATCCATGTAAGTGCCTTAGAGTATCTGACTGATGACAGGGTAATTACTTTATAGTCTTGGCAGAGAGGGCACAGATGTGTCATCTGTGACAGCCTTCCCCAGATGTTTTTTTGAGTGTGTGTGTGTGTGTGTGTGTGTGTGTGTGTGTGTGTGTGTGTGTGTGTGTGTGTGTGTGTGTGTGTGTGTGTGTGAATCAAATATCCAAGAGTGTATGTCAGCTGCTTGGAACAGGGGCACAGAGCTCCAAACTGTTCAGAATGGAGTCTTGTTTGGAGCCTGGAGAGAGACAGAGAGAGAGAGAGAGAGAGAGAGTCCAGCCCCAGGTCTGGAGTGTGCTCCCTATGTGCTTATAATTGAAATTGTGCTTGGTCCAGAGACCTGCATCTGAAAATACTATGTGTATTCATTTATGTTCCTAGGGGCCATCCCTCACTGGTGTCAGTGGTGAGGATTGTGGTTCCTTGATTACTAGTCCAGAGTAGGGACTGTCACAGTGAGCATGACAAGGTACACAACTAATGAAGAGGGCAGAATCATTATTACAGAAAGAAACACATTTTGGATCACCAAATAAGTAAAAATAGAGTATTTTATGTCCCTTTTCAAATCAATCCAATTCTTATTTTCTATGCCAGCTAGTCCATAAACCTGACCAGTAAAATAATCAACTTTTACTTCTGGTCAAGGAGTGGATTATGATTCATAGCCAAAGAAAGGATAAATGCAATATTGAAGCTGATTAAGATTATTCCAAATGTAATAATCTGAAACAGGTAATTCAAACTTATGATTTGCCAAATTTAATACTCACAAGAGCTCACAAGAAATTAAACAGAAGGTAAGAGCCTATAACGTTCTCCAGTGCTCTATTGTAACCCCTATCCATTAAAATAGACTGGTCACAATCACTTTTTAATAGGTAACACCACAGTGAAATGATTTTAGATGATGTTGGGGTTAATTACAAGACAGAGCAACTGCTCAGTTGGTGCAGGACATATCCTGTTGAGGATTAGATGCATTACTGTATGAAATAAGCTACACTCAAGGCTACTTTACAATTATAACTGATCAGCCTTGCCTCTTTTAGAAACATACCTTGTCATAAAAGAGACCTCATACATAGAGAACAAAATGATCTCACTAGCTGGAGAACTCAAAGTGTGATTTCATTGGAGTAATCTGAATAATGTTAACAATATGAAAGTAAAACTGATGACCATCCACACAACGCACTTGTTATATCAGAAGCAGCAGATGTGCGCTTAATATACAAACTGGGGAACAAATGCCTACCAAACTGTGTGAAAACATCCTCAAAGCAGAGAAGTCCAAAAACGTCAGCTTTCAAATCAACAAAAACATGCATGCAATTACAAAACTAGGCCATATTCTCAAAAGAGATTCATAGAAACCTACAAACTCATTTACATGTATATGAATCCAGCAATCATGCACAAGTCCATTTACGGATACATGAACAATTTTTAAAGGACCTTGTCTAAACTTAAAAGAAAAACTAGACCAGGATATAATGTTAGCTGATATGCTGGATACCAACAACCAAGCTTAATCTCACCAAAGGTCCAGAAAGAATTAAGACACCCCTTTTTAACAAACATAAGCATATGATAGTCCCTGCACTGGTTTGATTATGTAATTATATAAGAAAACATGAGCTCCATGATCCATAATAATGATAAAAGAGGTGTACTTTGAAACATCTAATTTCATAACATTGAGACCAGAACATCTAAAACCCAAAACATCTAAAACCCATAACATTGAATTTCATAACATCTAACACTACAAATCACAAGAAAATAACATCCCCTCCACATATAACGACACCAAACTACCAAACACACATTTTACTACATTTCTACAGGGGTGCACACCCCATAAATTAAATATACCAACTCCAAGATCACACTACAATGGGAAAAAGTTAATTTACTAACCCCATTCTATCAAGCCCCCCTGCAGAAACATAGTAAAAAGTGTGTTTGGTAGTTTGGTGTCATTATATGTCGTTATATATGGAGGGGATGTTATTTTCATGTGATTTGTACTGTTAGTCAAATGCACATGCCACATATCACACCTCTATTCAAAGCCTATAACTTTCCTATTTTGTTTATCAACACTGTTTCTTATCTTTACATACTGGACTGATTCTGTGTTCTTTTCAACAGTTAACTTTCATTGCCTATATAAACTGTTACTAGCATTAGGAAATGCTGGCTGCTTTGCTTTGACTATCTTTTAAATCTGTCTGCTGAAATCCTATTCTACTCCATCCCAAAGCACCATCACATGACAGGCAATGGGTAAACTGGGATTGGGGTGCATATACATGGTTTTGCAAGTGACATTTGCATGTATTCTGAAAATCCCTTCGTCCCACAAATTCCCCTGGTCTAAAGTATCAGGCATTACAGTTTAGTATCAAATTATAGACAAAATTTAATAAATGTATATTATGTCCTTTATATATTAAGTCTCTTAAAATAAGCTTACAGTTTATTAATCAACTTTCACAGGAAGACATCTGAGTTTCCCTTGCAAATCTGAAATATCTCATTATCACCTACATCTTAAGCAGCAAACTACTTTTAACTGTCAACTCATCCCAGTTAGTAGAGAATGTCAAAAAAGATATATTAAAATGGTCAAAGTTAAAATTCAGTCTAATTAACTGAATAACAATTATCAAAATAAACATATTTAATAGATTTTTCTTTATTATAAACAACTTAATTACTCATATCCCTTATAAAACATTTAAGCAAATCAGCACTCATATTATGAGCTTTGAATGGAATTACAAAAGGGGCAGCCATAATCAAGAGGACTTATCCTGCCCCACGGAGAAAGCAACCTAAAGGTCCATTATCAGATAAGCAGAAGAGTCATGTAACTAATGCTAGCTGTTAACTATGTTAAGAACATACAACAGTTAGCCCTATCCTAGGTACGCATGCTTCTGTATGATAGACATTTGAAGATTAATCCTATTTTGGAAAGAAGTGGGCATGTATCCATTACCTACCACTTGTACTCATTAATCAAGCAGAGGCTGCAGTAAGGCTGATGTTTACTGTTCCAGGTAAGTAAGGAATTTCTGTTACAACAACAGATCTTTAATTGCCTAAAATAATAATCAACAATTAAATGACCATGTCAACACAATTCAGTAATTTAAAAAATAAGGTGACCAGTGTATTTTTTTTCAGAAATGACAAGTTACTAGCACCAAGTACCCCAACCAGGACATTGGGTTTAAAAAACTCTAATAATCAACTAATGCTATATCAGTGTGGAACAGTTATTTTTAAATGCAGTCTGTTTGATCTGTTGTTCTCACCAAGCCAAAAATATTAATCTTTTGAAGAAATGTTTGCTCTAGCCCATATCCAAGAAAAAAATCTCTAATGTATACAATGATATTGTTAAACATATGGACAAATTCCTCACCCTGACATTCAAAATTTAAGAGAAGCTCTTGGGAGACAATATCAGTAGCCTGTGTTAAGTCCTATGAATATACAGTTTATGATCAGTGTTTTAAAATACCTGTCAGACCAGTTTCATCTGAGTTAGCTCTATCCCCTTTGTCAGATATACGCAAAATAAACACAGCAAACTTAAAATATATCCTTTGGTTTGTTGCATATGGTGCAAGATGTTTCCAGCTGTTATTAAACTCAAAATAGTAAATGACAAATCATCATGGCCCACTGGTCTTATTTATATTAAAACTGGTAACACTATATTGGACAATTTTATTATGCTGATGATTTAATTAAATACTATGTGATCAAGAACTGGTTCATTAGAGATAAGCTTACTTACTATAAATGTATAAAATTTGCAAAACCATACTTCCATCAGCAAAGTTTGAAATTCTAAAAGTATATAGCAAAGTGATCTAAACTATGGGACATACTCGTTAACATCATGGTCAAGCCAAAATAGTTTATAGAAGCCAATTCTCTACAGGTGAACACCATGTTACGAATTAACATCCAGACAGTAGTGAATGGTTGACCATGCTTTAGATGATCAAACAGGTTCATAAAATAATTTAAAACACTACCTCTCTGTTTTGTATGGTTTTCTGAAAACATCCTACCATTGTGCCTAAATAACTGGAATATAATTTGGTTGTGAACCTTTAATAAAAGTTGCTTGTGTTTTTATCATACTGAGTTACCCCTTACTGGTGCATTAGTGACCTTTTTTGCAACATGTTTACAGTTTTAAGTTTGTGAGGTTTACATTTTAAGGTCTAGATTATTGTTTTCATTGAACAAATAGAATCCAGCTTTGTAATAGCAATTAGGAATAATGAAATGGTCCATAAGGTCTGTAGCTGGATATAATTTGGATCTGATATGCTTATAAATGTCAGGAATTACTATTTAAATGATTTTACAGTTGTTTTCTGTGCTTTTGTACAAGAAATTAAGAATTTGCTATACTAAGCAGCAATCACAATAGCTCAACAGTAATTATTTGTATAAACACACATAAAAATGCCTTAAACATCTGTGTTTGGACAGTCTTTGGATTTGATATGCCAATAAATGCCAAACATTATAGTTTAAATGATTGTATTGTGTTTCTGTGTTTTTGTACAAGAAATTAAGAATTCTGTGTATTAATCAGCAGGCACAATAGATTGACAGTAATTATTGTTTGTATAAACACACATTAACATGCTTTAAACTGATATCTACATTTTTACATTAGCACCTTTAGCCAAAACTAATGAAATACTAAGACAATATACAAGTTAAAAAGAGTACTAGAAGGAATCTCTGTGGTATAACAAATTACATTTAATGTAACAAAAGTCTCCATGGGTCAGTCACGGAAACTGTCATATTCATCATCAAAAAACCTACCAATATAACATTATCAAATGCACATTAATAATTCTGAGCTAGTAAAACTGATGATGTTTTTATTTTTATCATAATTTCTAAAAGACATTTTTGAGTTAAAATTTGCATTTTGTTGTTAAATCTAACCTTGTTTTAACCTTTTTAAACCAAAGCAAATAAACAAAAACATCTTTCTTACCAACCAATACTGAATTCAACATGAGCATCAAAGAATCCAACAACAGGGGCTGTGGCTGCTTTCCATCCCTGTATCCTGGCTCGAATCAATCCTTCACGCTTATTATTGCGTACTATTTTCACTAAGCCTGGGTACCGTTTACTGACATACTGGTCAAGGTTAAATTTCAGCTCCACTGAAAGACAAAAGAAGAACAAAAAGACTTTTCCAGATATCTGTCACACAAGTATTACTTAAGTCACAGTAAACATGCTTTATTTAAATTAATATTTGGTGTAGAAAGATTTCTGGAAATAAATGCTTACTATGAAAGAAAACCATCAGGACTGAGTTATTAGTACATGCATCCAGACAAATTAATCTGATGTCAAACTCTCATGTACTTATATTAGCCACTTGCATATTTAAAAATCCACAAATGTTCTATTGTCCACAAATAACAGCTAACTGGCTGCCACTTTCAAATATACATACACTTTTCAATTGAAAAATGATTGCCTCCATTATTTATTTACTTTACCAAAAATATTTCCTCTGTTATTTATTGATTTTACAATAAGTAAATGTAATCCTTTTTCAGTAACATCTAGTTACATCAACAAATAAGCAATGGTTCTGATATGTTCAAGGTTAAATAAAAACAATAAAAAAACAGTAATAAATCTTCAGTCATCAAAAAAGGAGCATTTCCACCTTCATCCTAAAAATAGCTACGTGCAAATAGTGCAGCATCTAGGATACAATGATGATTTTGTTAAGGTTATATAGCTACAGAGTAGCATTATATTTCAATTCAGAAAATAGATAAGATGTGAGCCTTGATGAAAAGTGTCTTTAGAGAGTGCATTTCATGTATAATGGTCGGATCCAGGTTCTAAATTCTGCAACCTAGAATGGAAAAGAAATTGCTAGTGCATGACAGTGATGCCTAGGGATGAGAACATGTGTCGGAGCTTCATGCTATATGACTCACATTCATAAAGATGCCCAGACTAGGATACCAAATCAAAACTCAGTTTGATCACTGAGTAATATGGTAGTATACGTGCCTGTTACTTAGCATTATGTGCAGCATCCATGAAGGAGTACAGAGCAGTAATGTTCTATTTGCAGCACTGCTCTTTTCAAACCTGCAAGATCAGTGTCTTTCAAATCTTGCTAACAATGGCTGGAAAAGGCATTTCCTAAAGTCTGGACAATAGCAGAGATATGGATCTAAAGGATTCAAACTATTTTTTTATTGTCAGAATTAGGGATAAGTATGGTAAAGGAAGGCAACTTGTGGTCTGCACAATTTCTAGTTTCAAGACAAATAGTAATGATCTGATGCAGAGATGTGCTAATGAAGGTGTTGCATCCATACACAAATTTGGGAAAAATGTCTGCCTGACCAAGGCTGACCACAGTACTGATAACTTTAAGCCATGAGTTAACTTGACAAAAAATACTTTTTATAAGACAAGAACATGATCAGCTCAAAAGTTCACTCAAGTGGGTTATACACTGACACTGAAGAACAAAAGTGATTGGTTGGCTTAATTGGAAAGTGTAAACAAAGGCAGTAAATTCGTCTTCAGGTAAAGCTGCATATTTCTCTCCAGAGAAGTTGTTCTAAAAAGGATGGGGACAGGATGAAGAAGGGAACCGACAAAGATTGTAGGGACTAACTTATCCTGGAGTTCTAAAAGTACTTTTTTAAGCACATAGGATTGTGGACTCAGGAAATTACTACCAAAAATGTGTAGTAGAGAGGGAATCCACAAAGATATACAAGAGGGAACAAGGCATATAGGAAATGAATAAAAAATCTAGTCCATTTTATTAAGGACAATTTCATTGAGTAGAAGAACTTGTTCAAATCTTTCCCTTCCTCAAAAGTACTATTTCCTAGTAATGGTACATTTAAGTAAGGGAACGGGGGGAGGAAATCCCCACATAGAAGTGAAAAATGACAGTTTCCCCTAAAAATCCCTGTTTTGCTGTATGTTACAGGGTAAAGTTTCAGTAGTTGTCCTAAAGAAATTGCCTTTGAGATAGCAGACTATATTGAAAACAAATAAAAAATTAATGAGTCCTGAATATAACACAGGAAAAATTACAGTCTGGTTAAAAACAAGAGTTAATCCAGCTTTGTCAATTATATGCTCAGATTCTCTGATGCATTTATTTGAAAAGACAGAAAAGCATTTGAAGGTTTAAGAGCCTCAGAATGAAGAAGAAAAATAATTAGTTCAATTGTCATAACATTGGAAGTTTACATTTTTAGAAGGAAAATTGTTTCTCAAAAGGTATCTGTTAACAACATACAGTAGAAGCCATACTGACTATCAGTATGTGAGAAAATGAGGCTTACTCCTTTGTAATACAGATCAGTAACCCTAGATACCATTTCAAGACATGAAACCAATTTGCCAAGGGCTGCTAACTATGTAAAAGGTATAACACACACACACACACACACACACACACACACACACACACACACACACACACACACACACACACAAACACTCATATATATATATATATATATATATATATATATATATATATATATATATATATATATATGTGTGTGTGTGTCTGTGTGTGTGTGTGTGTGTGTGTGTGTTTATAGGTTCATAGGTGTGTACTAGGCTAATAGACCTGGGGCCTTTACAAGACTAGCCCATAGGATTACCCTGGCATCGTGCCACCTGATGTTAGTTCCCAGTGCCTCTGTCAAGTAAAGCCACTGGAGTGATCCTCAGGGTGAACTTTCTATTTCCCATCCACTCATCAAGATTTCTCTTGAAGAGGGACAGTGAGTTGCTCTGCTTGACATGTATGGGAAGTCTATTCCATAGCATGGGCAGTCTCTGGGTTATGAACCTGTCCCTCCAGCATGTTCTATTGATTGTGGTAATGAGGGTGAGGTCTCTGGAGCATGTGGTGCGGAGCGATTGGGATTTCTTTAGCTGTAGTATTTCTAACAGAGCTGGGTCAGACATGGCTTTGTAAGCCAAGCATAGATCATCACTAAGTAGACGATATGAGACAGAGAATAGTTGGAGTTTTTTTAGTCTGTCCATATAGTACAAATGTTTAAGGCCTAGGATCGTCTTTGTGATTTACTTTTGCAGCATCTCCAGTTGTTGCAGGTGTTTAGTGAGGTATGTGCCAAATGGGGCATTGTACTCAATGATTGGCCTAATGAGGGAAGAGTAGAGGGAGACAATGGCCTCTTTCTTCCTGGATGCAAATCCCTTAGTAATGAGATGTGCCACATAGAAGGACTTTATGACCACAGTGGCAATGAGTTGGTCAAAAGAGCGGTTGCTGTCAACATGTGTTTCTAGATCTCTTATAATGCCTTCTGTGTTCAGTGGGCTACCAGCAATGTGGTAATTCATGGGAATTGGGTTTTTCAGAAAGGGGATGATGACACATTTTTTGGTATTGAGCTTAAGGCCATGGTTCTGACACCAGTCGTTGGTCTCAGTGAGGCCTTTCTGTAGGATGTCAATATCACTCAGGGAATTAATAATAGATCCCAGCTTGCAATCGTCTGTGAACTTTGCCAACCAAAGTCCCTTTGTGTTGGCCTGCTGGACTTCAGAGAAATATATACCAAACAGGAGAGGACCCAGGACCGAACCCTGTGGGACTCCACTCGTGACTAGTTGGCAGTCTGACTTGGAGTCAGTTACTTTCACACTGTGGGTTCTACTTGTGAGCCACCAGTTTACAACCCACCTAGTGATATAGGGGATGATTCCTAGCTTAGTGAGTTTTTCTATGATTCCTGAGTGGGGAATGGTATCAAAGGCCTTGGCCAGATCAAGGTAGGCTGCATGAACGACCTTGCCTTCATCCACAGCTCTGGTGACTGACTCAAAGAAGTTGACCAAGTTGAGCAGGCATGATCTACCCTTCACAAAACCAAACTGTGTGGGATCCAGAGTTTGGATATTCCCTATATCCTTGATTATTAGCTCCATGATGAGGCATTCCATAGCTTTGCATATCAGACTCATCAGGCTAATGGGCGATAGTTCCCAGGGTCTGTAGTTGCTCCTCCTTTGTGGAGAGAGGTGACTGCAGCAGTGCGCCATTTGGTAGGGGCAAAGTCTGAGGTGTGGCTGTGATTGAACAGGGCACACAGGAGAGGTGCCAGTTCACTCTGTAGTTCATGTACAACACAGCCAGGGCTATTGTCAGGTCCCACAGGAGCTGTATTCTTGGCCTTGGACAGTGCTGTTTTAACCTGTGCAGCAGTAATACTGGGTGCCTGGCAATCTACTACTATTGTGATTGGTTTCTTGGGGGGGAGGGGTAAAGTTGGCACTGAATCTGTTGACCAGTATATTGGCAATATTTGTTGGCTTGGTATAGGAGGTATCATTGAGCAGTAGCTCGGAGCAAATCTAGGTATGGCCATGGAGATTCTTTACATAACTATAGAAGGCCTTGTGGTTGTCTTTACTATCTGCTGCAATTCTGTTTTTATAGCTAGCTTTAGAGGATTTGATGAGGGATCTCAACTTTTTGTTGAGGTTGATAAGGAAGTTTTTCCAGTCTTGGAACTTCACCTTCTTCTGCATCAGTTTCCTCCTTCTGTTGTAGAATTTATTTATGGCAGGGAACCACCAGATTGTCTTCCTTTTTTTTGGAGGAGAGCGTCTTGGTTCTGTTGGGTATGGTGACATCCATGCATTTGTGTATGTGCTCGTACAGTGCACTGGTGTATGATTCGGTGGTCTTGCAACTGATCTCCATTTGCATGGGTGCTGTGAAGTTAGCCTCCGCTGTTTTTAGGAGCCCAAAGTTAGCTTTGGAGAAGTTTTTCATGGTGGTTAACTTTGAGGGGGGCGGGGGTGGGTGGGATGTGGATTTCCAAGGTGATTAGCTTGTGGTTGGATCTAACCATGGAGGAGTTTACTACTGGTGTAGAGCAATGGTCGCCCATGTTAGTAATGACCAGTTCAAGGATGTTGCTACTTCTAGTGGGGGTAAGAACGAGCTGGTCCAGGGCATTAGAATTAATGAATTCCAAGAAACATTGGGCTAGTATATTGGTACATGAATAGTTTTCCCAGTTAATGTTGGGGTAGTTGAAGTCACCCAGTATGAGAGTGTTAGGTTGCACTCTAATATTCTCCAGGGTGCTTAGGAATGCGGAGTGTGAGTCTTGGGACATGGTTGGGGACCTATAGCAGGCTATGACCTGAATCACTGTCTTACCCAATGTTAGCTGCACCTCAAGTATCTCAGATGCATTATGTTGGGCTACAAGGTGTACGCGTCCTTTATGAATATGGAAACACCACTGCCTTTGGAGCTTCGGTCCAAGTTCTGGGACTGAAAGGTGTGAAATGAGTTATAGCCTGGTAGTGCAGGAGTGCATTCTGCTGCCTTGAACCAGGTCTCGGTTACAGCACAAATGTCAATGTTCTCTTTTTTAAGAAGTGCTTCGAGCAAGTACATTTTGTGATTTAGACTTCTAGCATTGAGCAGCATGACCCTTAGACTGCATTTGTTTGTAAATGTTATGGTGGTAATTTGGCTTTCTAACACTGCCTAAAAAAGCAATACAGGGGTGACAAGAGCCTTGGCCAGTATCCAGAAGCCCAGGGGTGACAGATGCAAGTCATCTCTGGCAAACCATCGAGGTCTGTCAATCTTGTCACCCAGGGTAGACAGATACTGCATCCCCTTAGAATGACACAAGGAACATAGCTAGTTGTCAAAAACAATCACTTTCTGCTTGTACTGTGGTATCATTCTGGGTGATGGTAGGATGCTGCTCAGGGCTAGGGTCAAACCCGTCTAGGCTACATAATCCGAGAGCTCCTTCATGTCTCTTTTTATGTAGTCCAGGGAGGTACGTCTCAGGTCATTCACACCCACACATACAATGACAGAGTCATATCTGTACCTGTTGTTGAGGGGCCTGAGTGAGTGTGTTATGTGGTGAATCATGGTGCCTGACAGGCAGCTGACTGTTACTTTCTCCTTATTCAGCCTAGTGAGTGGGACATCAGTGTGCCTCACTATCACGTCACATATGACTAGTGTTTTGGGCATACTGTTTTGCCTTATGGGCTTTGGTTGAGTGACACGCTGTTTAGGAGAGTTATGATTAGTGTTGTATTGTGGTGGTTGAGTGCATTTCTGCATTGGTTTTATTAAGAGCCACTGTGAAGGTGCATGTGAGGTTTGTGTTTTAATGTGAAGGCAGTGCCGGTGTGTGTTCTGGAGGGTTATGTGTTCCATGTGGTGTGGTGCAAGTGTTGACCTTCTCCTCTTCACCAGCTATTCCAGTTTTGGCTGGAGAGTGCGTGGCAAATCTGTATCTGGACTATACTAGTTATCCAATAAACTACAATTTCTGGGCCAGAAACTACTCCTCTTGTGGAAGATAGGCTACCTAGTGCTTACCACTCCACTGATAAGCTAGAGGGCTTCCGTCCTACACAGATAGGCTTGGTGGGCTCAGAAGCTTACATACAGTCCTAGATACAGCAAATCTGTATCTGGACTAGACTAGTTACAGGAAAGGTGGGAAAAGCACAAAAGCGAGCTTTTAAACCAGAAAGTTGAAAGAGATAGAAAAACTGCCCAAACAGCCAATATACTACAATTTCTGGGCCAGAAACCACTCCTCTTCTGGCAGATAAAGTAAGTGCTTATCACTCTCACTGATAAGCTATTAGGCTTCCCTCTAATACAGAAAGGTTTGGGTGGCTCAGAAGCCTACAAATAGTCCTGGATACAGCAAAATCTGTATCTGGACTAGACTAGTTACAGGAAAGGCAGGAAACAAGCTTAGAATTAAACGGAAAGGGAGAAAGGATGAGCAGATGATAATATAAGGTTTAGAAACTAAGTGGGTTGCCTTCTTAAATGCTCTCTCTGTATTAGGTAGAATGAGCTAATGATACTAGACTGGGAGAAGTGTCCCAGATCAAATTTACAGTAGGGGCAGGCAACTGCAAAGCCACTAAGTATAAGAACAGGATACCAATTGAGAGGGAGGGTAGGAAACGAAATCAGTTATATGATACACTCCTTGGCAGGAAATCAGAGCAAACAAACACAAACAGATGTTTAACAAATGGAGAACATTTCCAATTAATACCTCACACACAGTGAAACTAACTAGAAAAGATTTACAAACAGTGTGACAGCAAAAATCCTTATTTATCAGGCTCTTTGAGGCAGAGAATTTTAATACAACCATGCAGATTAGTTTATAACTATAAAATACAGTAAAAAGTATGCAGCCGACAATAAAAGTGCTATAAATATCTGTAATAAGTAATAACTAGTAAAAATAAGCAAACAGGATACTTGATGTTATATATCATAGATCAGAGTTTTGCTCAGTGCCCTTCCTCTGATCAGCTCTGTGTGAAATGATAGAAACACTCACAAGTTAACTTCTTAAGTAACAGAAAGCTGAAACCTGAAGCAACTTTTAAAAAAAGCTCAAAAGAACCAATGAGGTGCTTACTCCAAGACATAGTCTAGTGTGTGTGTGTATAAATCATCACAGAAGTTCTATTCCTAGTCATACCTTTTTGGAAAGTTTGAACCTGAGTAAGCTCCTAAAACTGTTCTATCTACAATATAAATGTTTAATACATAAGAATAAAAAAAATAAATAAATAAAACATAAAAAACAATAGCTTTAGCTTTAATGAATGAGATCACATGGGTATGATAGTTCAAAATGGTATACATATTTCACCTTATCCAGCAGCAAAAAGGGGTGAGTTTTATAAAGTAATGTTCAGACAGCCACTGTCTCTTCCACAAAAGTAATTTCCTACTAAGGAAATGGAATTAGCAGTTGGAACACAATAGTGTATTGACAATAGCATAGTTAACAAAGTGTGAGGTCTTGATCAATGTATCCTGAAACTTGAGACCCAGGTACAGTTATGTGCAACTGTTTGTCCAAAATACATACAGACTAATTCTGAAATGTATCAAAACTGTTGGATCAAAAACAGTCACCATAATGCCCTACCTCATGAATTATGGTACTGCTGTTGTAAAGTTCATATCTAATGGATGCTTTTACATGTATTCTGTAAAATAGGAGTTTTAAGATGAAAAGCTGGCACTGTAATATTTACACAGATATGTTCCACAAATGGCATAAATTTGACCCAAAAGGTTTAACACTGGAAGTGTATGAGTAAGCATGTATCTCAGTTAACCAGTAGATTATAGTTTTGCAAAACATCAATAATTCCAGACCAGTCTTTGCAAGTATACCTTTTAGGATGAGGTATATAACATTCACTCAAAATTATCCCATCAAATGTAGTCTGTCCTGTTTTAGTTCCATCAAAATGAACAGTCCCTGTTTTTTAACATATGTATAATATAGTACAATTACACAGCATATATGACTATTTTTTCACCCTACCAGAATGTTTTAGTTTCTCCTACAGCTGTGTGATCAAAAGGTTAGTAAATTTAAGTAAGATGATAAGTAGGCATGAGGGAAGGGGATTGATTCGCTGAAAGAAATGTTTTTTCTGCTTCCCTCATGCTCAGGTGGTCTATTTCAAGAGTTTCCATCATTAAGTTTACAAGCAGCAGGTTGTACATTAACGTCTTGTAAGGAATTCTGTTAGCACACTATCTCAGAATGACATGTCATGGGTTCATTGATTCATACGAAGCAACTGATCAAGAAAATCATCTAAACCCTAGCCACCGCAAATTTGTTGCTACTCCTGTCAAAGATATCTGAGGACTATGCTCCAAGGTGGACTTCAAGTTATCCATCCACTCACCTAAATTAGATTTGAAGAGAGAGAGAGAGAGATGTCCTATCTGACACAGAGTGGGAGCATTCCAAAACTCTGGAATTCTTTGTGATTTATAAATATTCTGCCAGGATGTCCTGCAGATATTTTGAGACAGACATAGATCTCTACATTAAACATACTTGGAATTCATAGTTTTACAAATGTGTAAAAGGTCAAGTATTTCACAGTTCGAGGAATTTGTAATTTTACAAATATGTAGAAAGTCAGTTATACTGGTGTTGTTTGTGGCTTTTTAAGCAAAGAAGAATACTAAAGAAAAAGTCAGTAAGAGACTGAATAAAATGACAGAGCTTTCAGATAGTTTGGGTACGTTTCTAAGGAATCACTGCATTTTTTTTGGGGGTGGATCATTTGTCTGGTTAGATAATTGTCAAAGGGAGCATCACATAAAATTATTGGCCTAATAAGGGTGGAATACTGTAGGACTATAACTTATGTCTCAGTAATTAGTTCTGTTAAGAAGTATTTTCTGACAACAGCTGATTATGTATTTTGGTCAAACCTTGTGGAAAGAGAGTTTACTTCCCGCTGAATGTGCCCAGGTTTCTCACAACATATCTAATGTGGGGGGGGGGGGGTCTCCAATCTGATAGCTGCAAGGGTACTTTTTTCCCCAAAACAATACTGCATTTTTTAACCTTGAGCGTTGGTCAATGAAATTGTATAGATAAAGATTCTGGATCTAGATTGTATAGTTAAGGCCTTCCAGACGGAAGTTGACAACTCTGAGTTTTCAGTTGTCATCAGCCTTGGTGAATCAGACATCTTTGATGTCAGCAGGGTATAAACCAAACAGTAAAGACTCCAGAACAGATTCATGAGGAATGCTCCTGGTGTTTTTTTTTTTCTATTTGAGGAGAGGGTATCTCTTACTTTAATTAAGTGTGACTTGTCCATTAGCCAGTTTGCTAACCAGCAAATAACACAGGGTATTTGGCCTGGTCAGTTTACCAATGATCCCTGAGTTTGAGATTGTATTAAAAACCCTTTACTAAGTCTAGGTATTCAGTGTGCACTAATATGCCTTCTTCTAGACTTTGTGACTTTCTTGAAGAACTTTAACAAACTAAAGTGTTAGGATCTGACTTTAACAAAGATGGATTAATTTGGGCCAAGAGTTTGTAGGCTTTCAATATCCTTGGTGATGAATTTAGAATAAATATGTTCCATTACTTTCTATATGAGATTAGTGTGGCTAATTATTCTTTATTTCCAAGAGTTAGTGGTTGGAACCCCTTTGTGTATGAAGACCACCGCTGTTATTCTTTATGCTTCGCGGACATAGCCATTGAACAGAATGAGGCTGAATATTGTTTACAAGGGGGTATGAGGCAGTCTTTTATACTTACAAGGTTTGGTGGAATCTTCTAAAACGTGTTCTGTGGTAATTTTTGGAGGAGGTTTTGAGATGATGTTACTAGTGGAAAGGCATGGAGAGTAGTGGCCAAAAGTGAAAACTGATTTTTTATGCTAAAATATTGGCAGTATCCTTCATTTTTGCCAGTACAGACTGCCAGGCATCAGCCCTTCCCAGCTTATCAGCTTATTTGCTCCCTATCACTTAGGTGATAGTTGTCTAAGAGGGTACTGTTATTTAGGCAGCCTTCTGAGTGGCTTAGGATTCTGCCCAAAGTTCTACATCCTCTGTGCATACTTGCCCTACATGAGTAAAAAGGGTATGCAATGGGGTGCCACTTTCCTGTCGACTCTCACTTTTGCATGGGGCACTTCCAACCAAAACAGCTCTGCCTTTCATCCTTAAGGATGGATGATAGTTTTCTAGTCCCCACTGGAGAATTCATATTATCCTGTGTGCATTTTAAGTACCCACAGACCACCTTGCCTGGCTTCTCCAGTGCCAGGCTTTCTAATCAAACACCAGTTACCTAGGTCACAGTAAGGGCTCTATCCTTCTGTGCCACAGAGCCAGAAAATATATTGGCAATATCCTATTGATCCAAGTGGTCGGTGCCATTTGACAACATCAGTGCAGTTCTGAATATTATACTTTAAGTTCCTCAGGTTTCTTTCTTTGGTCTTGTTTTTAGTAACTAACTCATACCTTGCCTTGCAGTTTTTGTTATTTAACCTTAGTCCCTCATTCACTCTTTCTTGAGGTTACTTTTAGTGCATGGGATTTGAGTTTTTCTTTAGGGACTGGAATTTTGTTCTACTGCTCTAGAGTTTCAACCAGATTCAATAAAGCCTACACTGTCCATTTCTATTGTGCGCACAGCATAGCACAAACTGTACATGGTAGTAAACTGTTTTGTATACATTAAGTGGCTACACAGTGTATAGAGCTGAGCAGAGCTGTGTAAACAAGATAAACCATCGTGGCATGCTAATTACAGCATATGCAATTGAATTGTATGCTAATCAACCAATCCAAGATGGAGGAGCCATTCAACAAGCTGTAATTCAACTGTATAGACTCAGTATTGGTTTTCCCTGCAAATTCCAAAATCTACTCGAATACAGCCATGGGAAGGAGTCTATACAGAAACAATGTTAGGGGCTGGTCTTGCTTTAATTCATTTGTATGTGCAACAGACTGAAGTCTATGCTGCTGCTGCTGCTACAAAGGCCAAGAAGGAGAAGAGTTTTCAGACACCAGTTAACTTACCCTAATCTGCATAAGGTGGAAATTGTAGAGTGCTACAGGGTGGATAGATACACACTACAGGAACTCTGCAACCTCTGTTGTCTTCAACTCAGAGCCAGGGCAAACTGAGGGGAACTCGTCCAAGTGGAGATAAAGGTGTGTGTAGCACTTGGGATTTTAGCTACAGGTACCTTTCAGAGACCAACGGGAGAATGCAGACGGTGTCGCAGGCATCAGCATCCAGGATCCCCTGTCAGTTCCTGAATGCTATGCACCAACATGCCAGTGACCACATATATATTTTCCCCATACTCCTGAGGACAGGGCCATAAATATGCAGGAGATCTACCCTGTAGCACACTACCCTGAAGTACTGGGTGCCATAGATTGCACACATTTAGAAATTAAGGCACTACACTGGTGAACAGGAAAGGCTCTAAATAAATAGAAAGAGCTTCCATTCTGTTAACTACAAAGAAATGTGTAATGCCAAAGGAGTCATCTTGAACATGAGCGCTGGCAACCCAGACAGTTACCATGACTCACATATCTAGCACACCTCACAACTGTATCAGATGTTCACTATGGGGGATATCCCACAGGGTCATTTACTGGGGATGCATGAATCATGGCCAATGCCACCCATCAAAAATGCATGCACACCTGCTGAAGAACACCATAATATGCCACACATTCAAACCAGAAATATCATAGAGCTTGTGTTTGGGCTGCTGAAATTATGGTTCCAGTGCCTAGATACATTTGGGGGAGCCCTGCAGTACAATCCACATATATGTACTGAAATATTCACTGTGTGTGCCATCATCCTGAGAAAACAGCTTCAGCAGGATCGACAAGGGGAAGGGCATGCATCCCACTACCAATGGCAAGGTCACCACAGCCACACATGGTTGAGGAGTCAGAGAGGGAACTAGCAGCTGCTGTCAGTGTAGTCAAATGTATTTTTTCTCAATATGTCCTTGCACTGGCTAAGAGACAAAGCATAGCACACTCACTAACCACCTAAGGGGCTAAAACCTTCCTCTTACTCCTCTTATGCACATGCATATAGTAAAATTTATGCCAGGCAACTCTCACAATGTTTACCTACCACCTAATGGCTGTATACTGTTAGCATCAGATAGAGTTAGCCCTGAATTAAAACTATTGCAACTGCTGGATTTCAAGGTAAGTGCTGAACCTGGAATGTATCGGGTAATAATATGAATGACTGGCATATCCTTACATGTTGTTACTTGATAGTGTAAGTATCTAAAAGGTGGGTGATTTGTACAGAAATTACCTTAACATGTGACAGCAGAGACTTATTTGACTTATATGTGTCCATTATTAAGTAGATAGACCTCAGGCATCAAAGATTCACACAGTCATACCTCTCAGAATTACTGATGGTCACCGCATGCCCTGAGTTTAGCACAATACATTTATACGGAAAAATCATTAAAGACAGAAGTTAGAATGTAATAAGATACATTTCAGTTTCAGACTTCACAATCCTCACAAGATCATTAACAATACTGATGCAAAAATGTGTGATAGTATCAACTGACTAACTTTCTAAGACCAATATAAGTCAAAGGTACAATTACCAGTTCAACATCACAAATGAAGATATACTAAGCACTAAGTCAGCTATGAACCCTGAGCATCAGACACAAAGCTTATATATCCCTGAATCCAAAAGACAGAAAACAGGGATATGGCACAGTTATCATCACTTGCACAGGGTAGTGTGTGTGTGTGTGTGTGTGTGTGTGTGTGTGTGTGTGTGTGTGTGTGTGTGTGTGTGTGTGTGTGTGTGTGTGTGTGTGTGAGCGTGTGTGGGAGGGTGGGGTTAGGAAGCTGAGGCTCACACAAAAGGTTGGAGAGTATATGTGAGTAAGAAACAGAAGCAGGCAGGCATTCATATAAAGTAATGAATGTCCAGTGAGAAGAAATGAGTTTTAAGCTTCATGGATGACCATGTAACTCTTGTGCTTGTGTCTGTATGGGTCCTCCAGGTGAAGTTGGTGTGTGAGAGTCTGCATGAACGCAGCCTGGAGTTGCACTGGCATGTCCATACCCACAGTGAGATGCACTGCTGCTACCTCAATGTGACTTATGTCTGCTGGATGAGCTTCCCTCATGAGGATGCCCAGGAGCATGACCCCATAGCCTGCCATGTCTGGATATGGACAGCTCAACCATTGCTGGAGCAGTGAAAGTACTGCCACTATGGGAGCATGCTAAGGCATGCCCATGTTGGGTAGCAGCAGATGATGTGCCTGACCTACAACCATGAGGATGCCGTCTCCCTCCCAGCAGACATTCTATCACTGACACCATCCACCCCAACTTGTCATTCATCTAATCCACTGAATAGACAACATGGTGGAGGCAGTCAAGCATGTCAGCCTGTGCCACATCTACAAACCAAAGCTTTCTCTGGAGGACCTATGAGAACATGCCTATGCCTCCATGACAGCCCTAAGCATATGTTGAGTGACATGGGAAGAGATAACTGGATCAGGCGGAGGATGGACAGCAACCCTCCTCTGAGAACCCATAACAACTGTCCTGCACGGTACCTCACCCACACTTTGACTACAGCCAGAGTCAACAGGCACACTTCCCTGATCAATTGTCTCACCTTTCACTTGTCCAATATCTGAGTGCTCACTGGAATGGGTAGGCATAGGCCTACTGGCTGTGTCTGATGAAATTACAGGGGATGGCTGTATGTCAACCTCACTGGCAGATTCAACTTCTGCACCCCCAACTGTGCCTCTGTTTGGCCACCATCATCATCAGTGTCTGCTGATACTTAGACATCAAATGGTAGAAGTCCCACACATCTGTTATCAGAAACACCTGTGATAATTAGCAACAAACACAGGAAGAAATTGATACCTGCACTACTATAATCCAATATATGCTAACAAGCTAACAGCTGTGTCACTATTACAGATAGTACAGCAGTACACACAACAGTCCTGACACCAACATCACACAATAAATATTTCTTTGAGCTGCTCATCAATACCAACATAAAAATGTTTGACTTACCATGTGCAGATGATAGTATGCTCCCTATGCTGGATGATTCTGGTAGAGGTTAAGCAAAAGGTAAGCACAACATCATCACAATTAACTGTAACACAGGGGGTAAATTTTGTTTGCTCTTTATATGTCCATTAACTATACCTTCAGCAAGAACTGGGATGACAAGTCCAACCTAAGCCCCATGTGTAATCAATCAGAACGTGTTGTTAATTGTGGCAATCTACAGTCATCCCAACCAATTTTTGTTAAACAGAACTAACATATTGATTTAAATATTTTACTTTACAGGAGTATTTTAACAATGGAGATGCATAAGCCTACCTGGAAGCTCCTCCTGGGACATAATTGCTGTTCCTGAAACAGTAGCACTAATGTCAAGGACATGCTGTTCTGCACTTTCCTGGGAGCTGTCTGCATCCCTGACAGTGGACAGTAACTCTTCATTTGCTGTTAGTGTTGGCTCTATAGCAGCCCCCCCCCCGGTACCCATCAACTCACAGGTCACTGCAGCTGCTGGCTTCCTTGCAGATGAGATCATGTCAGTGGCTCTATTGTGCACCTGATCATATGTTCTGCTGTGGTTGCCTACTGCATTCACATCTGTGACTATTTGGTACAAAATTTGCATTTGGCTTGACATATCTCTACATCCCATCTCAAGCAGAAAGGCACCATGTTGGCTAAATGCTTCTACAATAACCTGATTCTCATGGTCACTGAAGTCAAAGTCAAAATCAAAGTAAACTTTATTGTTGATCAGATATATACAGAAGTACAAGCTAAACACAATTACGTTGCTTGGTCCCAGTGTAAGACATAACAATGAACACATAGTTTGAGTGACAGTAAGATTAATGCATACACAGTAATACTTAAATATTAACAACACAATAAATTACCGCAATCGGACAGGAATACTTTAGACAATATTATACTAGTAGGCATTGCAAATACTATGACTTCCCATTGTGATTGCTTAGATATTACACTTCATCAGCTGTAGTATGATATATTCTGATGTTCGTTCCACTGAAGGATAGTTTTCAGAGATTGAGACACCTAGGTGCCATAGTCCTAGATGTCCTAAAATACAACAGAAGGATAATATACATAAGTATCACATAACTAAATGAACCAGATAAAACAGAAAATGCAGCATTTCAGTATTACCACTGGAGAAACTTAAAAAAGTATAGATTTTTGAAATATGAACAACAGAAATTGTGTGGTTGTAACATATTACATTCACACACAAAATAATGCTGGATGCAAAACAATGGAGAGTAATAATAGCAACATATACATGTTTATACCAAAACAGAAATGCAACTTTGCTCCCCCACCCCCAAAAGAGCAGGCGAATTACACATTTTGCTAACCATCAGTGAACTGCTAATAGTGCTATCAAATGAAATGTCACTTAAGATGTGTACAGATTTTAAACAGAACATTCCATTTTAAGCTATTGCTAATCATGTATAGCTGTGAAATGCCGTAACAAACATGCCCATGCTATCAGTACACTTCTAAGTAATGCATACAGATAAGAGTAGCATTTGTTAATTAATATATTATATACATATGAAACAGATTTTTCTTAAATGACATTTCAGTATCTGCAGTATATAGCTGAAAAATGCAAGCATATCTTCTCAAGTTTAGTAGTCTTCTGTGTAGATATATTCCAAAGTAATAGCCTCTTCTGTGTTCTCCACATAAACAAGCCTCCTCACCTCCGGGTTCTCTAACTACATGGTTGCCTTTTTATGGTGTAGATTCAAAGCTGTTAGCACAATGAATATGCAAATGAAATGTGAACTAATTAGAATTGCCGAATCCCAAATGCTTGGCTCAATGTTGCCGATGTAAACATAGTTCAAGCACTCCCTCAGTGTTTGTTGTTAATGGTTGGCAACTATGAATGATTACTGGTAGGGAAAAAGAAAACACACCAGCAATGCAGACTGCTCTACCTCCAGTGGGTGTGTCAAGTTAGACTTACAAAGTATATCTAAGTAATTTTATCAAGGTTGGAATTGTAAGCAAGCAGCACACAATTCCCAGGTGCTATTCATTAACATCCAACCTCCGCTTCATTTGTTTACAGCTGTACATTATTGACATTTAATATCCTCGCACATTTTAAGGAGAAGGATATAGCATGTCTTACAGACTACATGTCTCAGATTACTTGTCAGATGAGACAAGAATGTGCAGCAATCACAGAAAGGTATGACAGAGCTGCATTTTTACAAACAATAGTCATACATGGTTGTTTGATCACTCAGTGTACTTTATCCAAAATGTATACATGTACAAATAACAGTTATGTAGTTTCTTAGTACTGTCAATGATGTTGCAGAGTTGGTTGTATGCAGAATGATTTCAGTTCCCTGCTGTGAGGCTGTTTGTGTGGCAAAGAGGGCTAAGGCACCCTTACTGTGTTCTGAAGGTTCATTAGAGTGAGAGTTCAAATACAGACCTTTGTAGAAATATTTCATGTGTACTAACAAACATGTTGTAGTGTTTATATCATAGACTGTTTTTCTTCATTTCAACTACTTTTCCCTTTTATTTATTTATTTTGGGGGGACAGTGTTTGCATGGTGCATGGCTTAACCCAAACAAAGGAAATGGAGAAATCAATATCAGGTTTGGCTGTGTTTATCTCATTTGTGCAATGCTTAACAGTGTGCAAACCCAGACTAGCAGCCCACACAGGAAGCAGATGGAACACCTGCAGAACACCTGCAAACAGGGTGTCTGTAAAGGTGCAAAGGTAAGAAAGAGCACACTGTTGCAATTTTAGCTTTCCATTGGCATTGCACAGTGGTTATCAAGGTTGCCCAACAGCTGCAGTCATCGAACACCTGCAGACAGGATGCAGACAGCCAATAAATTAAGAAGGATGCATTCAATAAATTATGCTGGACACTGCACAAACACGCCAAGTGGCATTGCATGTTGGTTAACACAGAGAACTGAAGAATGAGTAGGATTTTATAGAAATATCATGGCACTAGCCCTGTGGCAGCAGGTGTAATTGTAAGGCTAAGGTACAGATGGCCCTGGGTTCTAGTACAGGGTATATAACCTGCTTTTGCTGTTGTGACAGTGCAGTTTTTAGCAATGAACTATAAAATAGACAAGTGTTATTTCAGCATTTTTGGGCAACAGGTGTAAGTGTAGGACTGCCATACACATGGTCTTGGGTTCTAATACAGGACATTCCAGACATGTTTACTGTTGTTCCATTTCCCATTACATCCATGCTCACTTATAACACTTTAGATAATGGAGTTGATAAGAATTAAATTTATGAGGGATAAGACAGCTTAAAGTGTGTTTTCAGATGGATGACTGAGCGCATACTGTCTATGATATTTTTGTAAGTATAATTCTGCTATGTGGACTTGGATGGCCTTCTCAGTTAAATAAAGCACATACATAACTGGTTCTATATACAAGAACCTGTCAGGTCACACACATACATGTGTAACACCTCAAACTCTCATCTGTATTTGTGAATGATTCCTGACTATGTCTGAGTAGTACTTCTTTGTCAAAGATAGAAAATCACCACTGTGGAAGATAATATTTTGTCCCTTTTTCCTAGGTTTGAATCCCACACTTTAAAAAATCAATTTTATCAGTGTATAAAGCCAAAAAAAACTGTGTCAGGTCATGACATTAATGCCCCCACTGCATGTCTTCAAACTTAACTCACCTAACAGTCAGTTTCTAATTTTCAATACATATTTCCAAGCTATATCACTAGACACCACTCAAACTAAGGTCAGGTGTCAGATTAACCTTTCTATTTCAAATATTTATGTCGTGCTTCCGCAGTGGTGCAGCGGTGGCATTGTTGCCTCACAGCTAAAGGTTCCCCCGTTCAATTCTCGGCTTGGGTTGGGAGTACCTTCTGGGTGGAGTCTGCATGTCCTCCCCGAAGTTGAGTGGGCATTTGAAAGACATGCGTTGAATGGGTGTGCCTCCATTAAAGTTTGGGCATTGGGCTGGCAACTTGACACCATAAAAATCAATTGTCAATCATTAGTGGACTGGAGTTCCCCTGTGGCGACCCCTAACCAGGAAAAAGCTGAAAGACAAACAACAACAATTTAAAATATTTATGTCATCCCTGCTTGCCACTGCTGTGCTTATTGGGAAAAAAACTGGTGTCATTTCCCGGGTTTGCGTACTATCAGTAAATACCGTAACTGGAATTGGTGGGAAAGCATCATTGTCCATTGCTCTAGGTTGGGTGTTAGAGATGGCTGGTGTTAGTGTGGAAGCTGCCTAGTTTAGGGCACAGATGTGGAGTGTCCAAGAGTCAAGGATATTTATTAGACTCCTGGTAAAGTGCCCCAGCCAAAGGCTTCTGCAGGGGGACTATTCTGGTTCTAAGTACAAGTCTGAAGCATGTAGTAGTTTGGCTCAGGCTGTATCCAGTGCTACTGGCATCCCACACAGTGGAGAACAGTGTAGACATCATTTTAATGATCTGCACATGTGCAAAAGTGATACCAACAACTGTTGGTTGACTGAATTTTAGGCTAGGCACATCCCACAGCAATGTAAACATGACAATAAGAGAGTAGTTGTAATACTTAGAAAAATAAATATAGGCAAGATTAGTATGCATAATGCTCTTATGTTCTTTTCTGTTCTTTCCCCAGATAATGTCAACATAGAGTTCAATTGACATGCTCATGCAGCTTGAATGGAGCGAGTGGTATGTATGGAGCACAAGAGAATATTATTTTAGATTTAAGGGTTAGAGACAGGTTCTTGGGTTTTTTTATACAGTTGTAGCAAATGAAGCATGCATATCCTAACTGTAAAAGAAGTATGCATGCATTAGTCTGCAGCACAAACCAGCTTTAGGAGTCAAATATAAGACTGTAGTCAGAGGTTTTGGGTTCAAATACAATGAATCACAACTATACAGTACTGCATTTCTTTAATATTTACATTAAATTAAAGTCTCTAGAAGTGGCATAAATGCCTTGCTGTTGACTCTATTCTGTGTAATTGGAGCACACATATGTGCAATATATGTACATTTCAAGAATTACTTTCAGCAATCTGTATGTATAGTGTGCATTTTTTAGGAGAGGTACTTAAATGTAATACATCAGGTAAAATAGTTGTATAATTGTATTAATGCATTGCATGTCACATATGATGGTACTGATTTTACCTCTTTCATTTCTCTCACCGCAACCCTTATCTCTCTTTTTTATTTTCTATTATGTGTCATCAAAATGTCTCCACGTCATTCATGTGTACCAAATCACTAACTGCTACACACCACAGTTAGGTAGGCCAAATCTAGTGGATCAGCCTGTCCCCTCTCCACTGGATCCAGCACCAATCCCCAGCACACCTGAGACCCAACCTGGCAGCACTGCCTCTGCTGCCCCTGCACTACCTGCATCCTTGGGTAGTCATGCCCCAGCAGTTGGTACAGTGGTACCCTCCAGGAGCAGTGGCAATGCTGGGGAGTACATCACCCGTCAGTTGATTCCAGAGTTAGTGCATAGGGTAGTGCATAGGGTCATGCACTATATCATCAGCGTACCCATATGCCAGATGGAGAGGCTGCTCTCCTTCATGGTATCTGTAGTGGCTGGTGTCTTAAAATCAAAGGGGGGCTGCAGGAGACAGCTGAATGGGTGGGGTCAATGGGAATGGGTGTGACCAACTAGAAAGGAGACGAGCTATGCTCAAAACCACAAAAACTCTAACTTTAATTAAATACCCTGTCCTGGGTGCCAAACCATCATTATGAGAGTCCAATCAAGACAAAATGAAGTGTAGAAGAAAAAATATTTCAATGCATTGGCTGTATGACAGCTTACTTAATATCTAGATGGAAACAAAAAGGTTATGAGGCATGAAAAAATAAATTATTTTTTAAATACATTACTGGAATGCCAGTCAAAAATCAAGTATAAGAAAAACAAGCAGCACTCAACTCAAACCACTTCTCCTTGCATTGCAGTTCTAATTATAATTTATATTCAGATTTATTAAAGTACCAAGTAACATGCTGAAAGTAGCAATTTCTGTGATACCCCCACTTGTAAAAATGCTTCTTATCCAAAAAAGACCTGCTGCCTGACAACACCTATCTACTTGTTTCATGGGCAAAACATGATCAAAGTAAAAAATTAAAAGCAAACAAGAAACAATATCAACATACATTGCTTAAAGGATTACTGCACAGGTTATGGACCACACATGATAGATTGGCATTCTGTTTAGTTTGCAGGTAAAGCCTGCAAAGATGACTGTAAGTCTTCAACAAATGTAATGAGCTCCTTAAAATAATGTAAACCTGTCCTTTATTACAAATACTGTCATATGCATTTCAATAGCCAAGACTTATACGTTATAATTATTCTCTGCATGGTAACAACAGAAAGGCTTTCAATGTTGGCAGTTCTTTAACAATATGCTTATTAAAACTTATTTGCATCTTACAATCTCAAACAAGCTTACCTGATGGTCATTAAAGCATTGCTACTTAAACACAGAGCAAAAGGCACTTTCTGAATAATAAAAAGCATAAATCAATAGTATAAAAATATGACAAAAACCAGAACATTCTGCAAAATCAAGGACAGATGAAAAGCCACTGTAGTACTTCTGTCTACCTTGGATGGGGGGATACTCTGCATATTTACACTGCATAACTGCTCCTTGCCTTGCTTGGACACATCCGTAGTCACTACATGGGAGAGTGGGGTGCAACAAGTATGTGCAATTTGAAATGTCTCTGGCTGACTGTGATGGCCCTGACCCATTTGTCATACCTCTCAACCTCAGAGCAAGATATTTGGACAAAGCCATACATAGAAGTGCGACAAAGGCCCAAAAATAAGGCCAATTTTTAAATATTGCTCTTATAAACTTAGATAGATAATAGAATAGTAGGTCTTGCATTAGTATGAATTTTCTGAAGGGTATGAAATCTGAAACTGAAATGTCTGTCATTATTTTCTAACTTCAGTCTTTAATGCTTTGCCACTAATTTACCAAAAAACACAATTTTATAAAAAATGGACCAAAAATGTGATGCAAAAATATAAAATAGCCACACAATACAGCTGGGAATCTGTCAAAGAAGGGACATTATTTTTAATATTAGTACTGCTAACTTGAGCAGCTGACAAAATAAAAAAAATCTACATGCATTTCTGAAATAAAAGTAATCTATAACTCTGATTATTACAGTTATTTATTAATTGTAAACCCTCCATATTTTCTTCCTAAATTGCCATTTTGTGGAGGGATTATTAGGGGAAGAGCAACATTTTGAGCCAAAATTGGGGACAGTTGAGAAGTATGGATATGCCTAATTCTATAAAGCAATTTATTTGCACGTACCTCTCAACCTGTTAATGCAGGAAATCTGGACAAGGCCAAATATATTGGGGGAACATATAAACAGTACTAAAAATTGCTCTTGTATAAACTGAAACAGTTGATATAATAGCAAGTCTTGCTTTAGCATGCATTTTTCTGAAGGTTATGAAGTCTGAAACTCAGTGACTTTCATTATTTAGTGACTTAATTCCTAAATTATTTGCCAGAAAACCACAAATGTTATGAGGAACAAACCAACAATAAGAAGCAAAAATCTATTCATTCTGCAAAAATCTGGACAGTTGAGAGGAATAGTTCAGCCGGGGCTGTCTTTGAGTTTGCCGCCCTTCCCCCCTCACAAAATCATGGTGGAATGGAGCCTCCCCCCTGCAGCCATTCCAATGAATCATTACTTGGCTGTTTCACCCCATTTACCAGAAACACTAATGTGCATACTGTTTTACTTCTGCGATGATTTGGACTTCATTTGAAAGTTTTATTTTGCATTTTACAGCACAAACACTAATAAATATCTGCTAAACAAAGCAATGCAGTCTCACAATGAAAACAGACTTAACATTAAAACTTCTCTGCCCTTGAAACTCGCATTCATTGAAACAGCATTGAAACCCACATTCAAAGAAAATACATTTTGCCATTGGCACATAAAGATTAACTTTGGGTTTGGGATGTTTTCAAATCACAGGCCCCTTGCACATGAAACATACACATGCTCTTTCATACACCTTCCTGATTGTATTAAATTATATTCCTTGTACACTACAGTACAGTACAGTTTTAGAGGGTGTTTTAAATGTATTGTTTTGAACATTTTTCCAGTAAACAATGAAACAAAATACATGCACCAATAATGACAAAACTGCCCAATTCAGAACATCTACTCAGACTTCTACAGTCCACCAGTATCAGTACATATGCACAATCTCTGAAGAAGTAAAATTCATCTAAATAATTCCACATTAAAGAGATCTGTAACAAATGAAGAGGTTGCTGCAACAAACAACTTTATATTTCATTGTTTCATCTACAAATAAATTGCCTATCTTGCACTATAAATAATGATAAGCTAGTAATATTGCAATTGGGAATGGATGGCAAACTGATAACAGGTTCATAGTTACTAGGTATCTTCACCAAAAAGGAGCGCAGCATTCACCCCCTTTGCAACACAGTACAGTATCAGCAATGCATCTTTCAACTGTGGGAGTAGAACCCACAGCCTTCTGCATCAAAAGCAAGTACACTACCTGTTGTGCTATTAACAATGCAAGCTGACTCAGCATAAGCAGCACTAAACCTTTGCACCCTGCAGCTCTCAGCTCCTTGCAAAATCTACTCCCTCAGCTGTATCTCTGAACTTTGCAGCACAAGAAATCTGGAAAAAGCCAACATCTATTGCTGGGAGGGGGGCAAAAGCCCAAAAACCAGGGACATATTTTAAACATTGCTTGTATAATGTTGGAAAGTTACTAGAATAAAGGGCTGTGTTACCACCAGACATTTCACTGCCAAGTCTTGAACCCAGGACCCTGTGTAAAACAGTCAGAGCAACATGCCACTATGCCAGATGAGCTGTTTTTGGAAAGAGAGGAAGACTGAAACTTAAATGACTACCATTTAGTGAATTCAGTTCTCACCATAGCTCTCAACCTTAGCACAAAAAACCTGGATGAAACCAATAAGGGGGGAATGCAGTCCCAAAAATAGGGACACATTTCAAATATCCATCTTATAAAAACAGAAAATTGCTAGAATAAAAGCTTTTGTGTTAGTTACATGTACTTTCTGAAGAATATGAAGTCTGAAATTCAAATGCTTTAATTTTTATTTAACATTTGTTAACCAGGAAAGTCTGACTTGGAACAAAAGCCAATTTTCAGCAGAGGCCCATGGAAAAACACTCAAGACATGTGTTGTAAAATGGGAGGACACCAGTGCACCCAGAGTAAACTCACACAAACATAGGGAGGACATGCAGACTCCACACAGAAGGCACCCCAGCCAAGAATCAAACCAGAGAACCTGTAGCTGTCAGGCAACAATGCTACCACTGCACCAATGTACTAATGACTTTGCAAGGATGCAAACATACAGAAACCACAGATTTTATGAGGAACAGAACAAGTATGAGGGAAACGTCAACACATTTTTTACAAATGGTGGTGGGTAGGGAATTCAGGCTCTTGCCACCTGAGCCCAAAGTACAGGGTTCAAGCCTGTTCTATACCCATCACCATATAGCATTTGGGGCATTACACACACACACACACACACACACACACACACACACACACACACACACACACACACACACACACACACACACACACCACCTGCATTCAAGTTGTAACATCCCATAAATCACACACATACACACCTGTAATCCTTACCTCAAGTTGTAACAGCCCATAAATCATACACACGCACACCTGTATTTCTTACCTCAAGCTGTAACAGCCCATAAATGCATCCAAAGTCCATAAAACAAGTACATCTACAAAACACATCAAAGCATGTCCTTCTGTCTAGCCTGCGACAATGAGAGCAAGTCCTTCCTGCAAGAGCAGCAATTTGGGTGCTACAAAGTCTGCAGACATTGCAGTCTGATCCCCCTTCAAGTCTATGCAGTTGTAACTGCATAGACTTCTGGGATAGTGCTTCTGCATGCTCTCTTCCTAATCCGGACTGCTGGTGAAACAGTCTGGATTCTGTGCGCATGCTCCAGACTGGTTCACCAGCAGTCCAGAAATGCCACGTGTGCGCATATGCGATGTTCTGTGATCTGCATTTTTATTTTTATATTTTCTTTTTTTATTTTATGTTTTTATTTTCATTTCTTCTCTGTTTGCAGCTGGAGGGGGCTGCAGTCATGCAGACCAGTAGCACGAGCCGCCCCCGCTGATGGTATGTAGGAGAAGAAGATGTCAAGCACTCCAGTCACCTGTGGAGTAAGAGGACAGTGATGACAGTCCAATGGGTGAGGATTTGTTTCTCATTGTCTCCATGTTTGACAGTCATGACCATGTGTTGTCCTCTCTCTCACTCCAATCATGGTGTCCCGCAAACGTTTGTGCCTCTCACCATCCATGTGTCTTGTCTTCCTCATCTATCCAACTTACTGGACACAGCAATACCTACTTACCTTACCCAGTTTTCCTCTCTTACTGAATTAAAAAAAACGGGTACCTCTCTCACAAAAAAAAAAAAAAAAAAATATATATATATATATATACATATATATATATATAGATATATATATATATATATATATAGATATATATATATATATATATATATATATATATATATATATATATATATATATATATATATATACATATACACACATATACACACACACACACACATATATATATATATATATATATATATATATATATATATATATATATATATATATATATATATATATATATATATATATATATGTATAGTCCCATATAATATAGCTCTCTATTTTGCACATGTTATCTTCCCAGTTGGCTATACAACATGGTTATGTTGCTGTGACCCCTCTCTGTGGAGGTAGCAGTCCAACTTCAGCTAATTTTCTGCACATAGTATTCAGTTTTTACTGTTGAAGAAATGGATAGCTATGGTTCTTTCCTACCTCACTCTTGCACATTCCTGTATTGCTTTCTCTTTGTTCTTCCTCCAGCTTACTCCCCATTTTATCACTTTCCTATCTACCTGCCCCTACTGTAAATTTGATCTGGGGCACCCCTCCCAGTCTGGTGTTCGAGAAGGCCAACCCATTTATGTTCTTAACCTTGAAATTTTCTTCTGCTCCTTCTTCCTCTCTCCTTGCACTTTACTAAAAAAAAATCACTTTATTTTGCTTTTGCCTCTTCTTAAAAGAACTCAATTATATTTATTCTGCTCCATATATTACTGCTTGGTAGTAGCCTGATTAAATTGTAACTGTTATTCTAAGCCTTTTGGTTTAAACACTTGAGCTCCAGACCAGTTGTTTTACATTAAGAAGGTTTGTGGTCTGCACTGTTGTGGAGGAGAGGCTAGATTCTGCCCTTCTGAGCTGGGAATTTCTGGTTAAAGGCTTATTGTGCCTGCTTATATGAACTGTTTATTTCTGAAATTGGTGCACCTTGTTTGCTGTAGTATAGACTAGATTCAGGCATCCTGAATCTAGCTGTGTTTGTATAACTTGAGCACTAATCCAGGCCATCTTTTTTGGAGAAGGTTTCTCTGCACCCTAGTGGCAGGAGTGTACAGTTAGACCTTGTCTGATTGAAGACTGCTGGAACAGGGCTCAGTTTTAATCTTTTTTTACTGGTTAATTGGGTAATTTGTTTAAATCAGTTTGCTCATTTTGTATTGTTATTCTACAAAAATTACACTTTATTCATCTGCTTTTACTGTATTTGTGTTTCTTCTTACTTTATTACTTTATTTTGCTTTTTTTTTGCTGCTTGTTCTTAAAAGTACTTAATTGTATTTATCCTGCTGCATGTATTACTGCTTGTTAGTAGCCTGATTAAAATGTAACTGTTATTCTAAGCCTTTGGTTGAAGCTCTTAGGCTTTAAACCATTAGTTTTACATTAAGAAGGTTTGTGGTCAGCACTGTTGTGGCAGGACAGGTAGTTTACATCCTTCTAAGTTTGGAGTCGCTGATTGAAGGCTTAGTGTCTGTTATTCTAAAAGTATATTAGTTCTGGTTTAAGCACTTGGGCTTTGGGCCAGTTATTTTACATTAAGAACGTGTGGTCTGCACTCTTGTGGGAGGAGAGGGTAGATTCTGCCCATCTGAGCTGGGAGTTCTGGTTAAATGCTTATTGTGCCTGCTTATTTGAACTGTTTATTTCTGAAACTGGTATGCCTTGTTTGCTGTAACATATACTAGATTCAGACCTGCTGAATCTGTCTTTGTTTGTATGACTTGGGCACTAATCCAGACCATCTTTATTTGGAGAAAGTTCCCCTGCACCCTAGTTGCAAGAGTGTGCAGTCAGAACTTGTCTGATCGAAGATCGCTGGAATGGGGCTCAGTTTTTAGCTTTTTATTGGTTAATTGGTTAAATTGTTTAAATCAGTTTGCTCATTTGCTACTGTTATATTAAAAAAATACACGTTATGCATCATTGCTTAGCTAGGGTTAAACTATTCCCAGTGCCATAAAGTCTGCTCTTCAAAATTTCCCTTAGAATTATCCATTTTTTTTTAGTTTTAGCACTCAAATCTGTTTCTTTGAGCTCAGCATTAGTTCAGAACTCATAGTAAGCACTAAATAAGCTATAAATTACTACAGCACTCAACTTTCCTCACTTCTCTAGAGGAAAACAGTTTTTAGTATTTAATAAATAAGCACCTATCCAGGCATGTCTAAGGGTCATCTCCCGGTGTTTTCTCCTGTCTACCTGATGAATCTGGGTATCTTGGGGCAATGCAGCAATTGCCTCATGTACACAGACAACCCTCTCCTCCTACCACCCAACACTACAGCCTGTGAGAGCTGCAATTATATAGCAAAACTGGAAGCAAAGTTCTCTTCACCCAAGACTGGACTAGACAGTCAAGAGGAGAAGGTAAACACTTGCACCAGACCACAATCATCACATAGTCCCTCAAAACCTATACCAGCAAAACACACACATAGAAACACAAAACACATACCTACATTTGCAGAGGCTCGTAATAAAAATCTGCTCAAGCAACAGAGACTTCCAAAGCAGAAATGCAAGCAACTGCCACCCCCAACACAACCCAAATGACACATAGCCCACAAACTCAGTGTGCCACTCAACCACAGACCATAAGGCATAAAAATGTACCCAACATTCTAGTCATAGGTGACTCTATAGTCATGCACACTGATGTTCCACTCACCAGGCTAAACAAGGAGAAAGTTACTGTCAGCTGCCTGTTGGGTGCCAGGATCCGCCACATAATGCATGCACTCAAGTCACTCCACAACAAGTACAAATATGACTCTGTCATTTTCCATGTTGGTGTGAATGACCTGAGATGTACCTCCCTGGACTACATGAAAAGAGACATGGAGGAGTTGTCCGATCTTGTAGCCCAGGCAGGTATGACCCTAGCCCTGAGTAGCATCCTGCCATCACCCAGAATGATACCACAGTACAAGGACAAAATGATTGACTTCAGCAATTGGCTAAGCTTCTGGTTTCATTCTAAGAGGATCCGGTATCTGTCTGCCTGGGATGACATGACTGACAGACCATGATGCCTTGCCAGGGATGGCCTGCACCTGTTGCCCTTGGGATTCCGGATACTGGCTAAGGCTCTTGCCACCCCTATAGTGCCTTTTTTAGGCAAGGTTCAAATGACAAATTCACCACTGTAACAGGTACAAGCAAGCAAAATGTGAGGGTAATGCTACTCAATGTTAGAAGTCTAAACCTCAAAATGCATTAAATCGAGGCACTCCTTAAAATGGAGAACATCGACATCTGTGCAGTGACAGAGACCTGGTTCAAGGCTCCAGAGAGCACCCCTGCATTACCAGGCTATAATTCATACCACACCTTTCGGCCACCTAACCTGGACGAAAATACTAAAGGCACGGCATGTCCATATTCATTATGGATATCCACACCTCTAGGCTATTTGCTCAGCATAATGCATCTGAGATTATCCAAGTGCAAAAAACTCTGGGCAAGACCGCAATCTAAATTGTAACTTGCTACAAATCCCCCACCATCCCCCAGGATTCCCACTCCTCATTTCTTGATACACTGGAAAATATTAGGGTACAATCCAACACTCTAATAATGGGCAATTTCAACTACCTCACCATTAACTGGGAAAACTACTCATGTACCAACTCTTTTGCTCAATGTTTTCTGGAATTCATAAATTCCAATGCCTTGGATCAACTTATCCACACCACCACCAAGGGCAGCAATATACTAGACCTGGTCATTACCAACATGGGTGACCAGTTTCCACACCAGAGGTTAATTCCTCATTGGTCAGATCCGACCAGAAGCTAATCACCCTAGACATCCACATCCCACTCCCACCACCCACTAGGGAAACCATTGTAAAACATTTCTCCAAAGTCAAATTCATGCTTCTTAAGATAGAAGTGGCAAACTTCACGACACCCATGCAGATGGACAATACAGGTACAACTGCTGAATCCTACACAAATGCACTTTATAAGCACTTACACAAGTGCATGGATCGTGTTATCCCTAACAGAACCAAAATGCTATCCTCCAAAAAAAGGAAGCTAATCTGGTGGTACCCTGCCATAAACAAACTCTACAACAGAAAAAAGAAACTGTTGCAAAAAGGAGTAAAATCCCATGATTGGAGAAACTCCCTGGTCAGCCTCAGTAAGAATCTGAGATCCCTCATAAAATCCTTCAAAGCTAGTTACGAAAACAAAAGTGCCACTGATTCTAAAGACAACCACAAAGCATTCTATAGCTTTGTCAAGAATCTCAATGGCAACACTCGGATCTGCCCTAATTTACAGCACAATGGTACTAAATACACAGAAGCAACTGATATTGCCAACATCCTTGCAGATAGGTTCATTGCTAACTTTACCCCCCTCTCACCCCCTAAAGATCCCAGTGCTATACTGGAAGAATTCAAAGTTCTTGTAGTCATGGCTACACAGGTAAAAATTACATTCAAGAACACAGGACCCATGGGACCTGACAACATCCCAGGCTGCATTCTACATGAACTACAGAATGAACTGGCATCCCACCTAAGCACCATGTTCAATCGGGTCTATATCATAACATTGAAGTCTTATAACTGTGAATGTTATAATATCGACCCCAGTAGAGCGATACACCAGAATACCGAACAGTCAGAATAGCAAACTTTTTTTCCCAGGGAAAAGATTTGCTGTTCCGAGAAAGATACACACAACACAAGCACACCAAAATGAATAATCCGCACACACACACACACACACACACACACGCACACACACACACACACACACACACACACACACACACACACACACACACACACACACACTTCACAAAACCCTACAGTAAATCATACATACACCACTAGCTATCCACTTACCTTAACCCAACCCTAACCCTAAGGTCCATCACTATCGCACACTCACCTTACCTGCTCCCTAACCCTAACTCACCTACCCCACCCTATCACGTCCACACAATCGCACACTTACCTGACCCACGCCCTAACCCTAACTCACCTAACTCATGCCCAATCGCACACTCACCTTCGTTCGCACACTTACCTTAACTCAGTCCGTAACCTTCACTCCCCAGTTGAGGAAATAGCGAAGCTGCAGAAACGGCCCACTGAATACTTTTCCTAGGAAAGTATTCGGTGTTCTGCAGCTTCGCTATTTCCAGTGTTCACTCTACTAGGTTTGATAATATAACATTCAAAGTTGTTAGACTTCAATGTTATAATATAGACCTGTTCAATCTTAGCCTCACCTCAGGCTTTGTGCCCACTGAATGCCGCACAGTGACGGTTATCCCACTCTACAAAGGGGGAGCCACCACGGATCCTGGGAACTACCACCCTATTAGCCTAATGAGCTTGGTCTGCAAGGCCATGGAACATATCATCATGGAACTTATAAACAAAGACATTTGTAATCTCCAAACTCTGGACCCCACCCAGTTTGGCTTTGTAAAAGGCAATCATGTCTCCTAAACCTGATAGACTTCTTTGAAGCAGTTACCAAAGACATAGAAGTGTGTAAGGTGGTTTACAAACCCTATCTAGATATTGCCAAGGCTTTTGACACCATCCTCCACTCTGGAATTATAGATAAACTCACTAAACTAGGTATACATCCCTATGGCACAAGATGGGTTGCCAACTTTCTCAATGAGACAGCCCACACTGTGAAAGTAGCAGACTGCAAATCCGACTTTAGATCAGTGAAAAGTGGAGTACCACAGGGTTCAGTCCTGGGTCCTCTCCTGTTTGGTATCTACTTTTCTGAAGTACAGGCTAACACAGAAGGTCTTTGGCTAATGAAGTTTGCAGATGACTGCAAACTAGGAGCCATAATTGAAACTCATAATGATGTGGATATCCTACAAAAGGGCCTCACTGAGACAGATGCCTGGTGTCAAAGCCATGGCCTCAAGCTCAATGCCAAAAAGTGCATTGTCATCCCCTTTGGTAAAAACTATGTACCCATGAGCTACCACATAGGTGGTAGTCTACTTAACACTGAAAGTGTGATAAAAGATCTTGGGACACAGGTGGAAAGTAGTCTCTCATTTGATAATCACATTGCCACAATAGTCAGAAAATCCTTCTATGTGGCACACCTCATCAGAAAAGGTTTCTCATCCAGGAAAAAATAAGTAATTGTTCCCCTCTACTCATCACTCAATAGACCCATTATAGAGTACAACACCCCTTTTGGTATGTACCTCACAAGACATCTACAATAACTGGAAAGGCCACAGAAATACCTCACAAAGAGGATTACTGGTCTCAAACAGATGCCCTATGCAGACCATCCCAAAAAACTCCAGCTTTACTCTGTTGCATATCGGCTAGTCAGAGGTGATCTCTGCCTAACATACAAAGATATGTCAAACCCAGAGCTGTTGGACATGCTCCACTTAACGAAATCCCAATCCCTTCGAGCTGCATGCTCTACGGACCTAAACCTTGTCACCCCAATAAACAGAACATGCTGGAGGGATTGATTTCTGTCCCAGAGATTGCCCATACTCTGGAACAAACTACCTATCTATATCAAACAAAGCTCCTCATTAGCACTCTTCAAAACAAATCTTGATGATTGAATGGGAAATAGGAAATTCACCCCGGGGATCACCTCTGTGGCTCTGCTCGATAAAGGCACAGGAAAATAATTTTCTTGGGTGGCGAAAGCCAGGGTACCTTTTTGGATAGGCTTATATAGGCCCTAGCCTAGTACCTACCTATGAACCTATGAACCTACCCTATTTTAACATCTATAATCTGGTCAAAAATAGAATCACACACAACATACATAAGTATCAGAATAAGCAATGGATCCCTTCACTTTTTGGCCTCTATGTTTGCAGAGAGTTTGGCATCACACACCAATCCCAAGTGATGGTGAGCATCTTTACAATTCTGTGGTTACTTCTGCACAATGCCGCTTAATCCAACTGCACTATGCCAAAACATAGACATACACATACTATAAAGATTTCATGTCATTGCATTATCATTGTTTATTTAAAAGTATTAAATACATCTGGATTCAAACCCAGTCTCATCTGGGCTCAGAAATAAATGTGTTAATGCATATACACCTGTTGCCATTGATTCAGCTAAGCAGGAAATGAGTTTCATAGACTCAGTACTAACTCTCAGACTTTTAGCAATGTGGTTTTCATTGGCACACTGCTTAACTATATGCAAACAGAGAAAGTAATGTAACTGTGGGTCTTTCATGCGCAAACTCTTTGTCAACCATCACACAAATCAGCTGCTCTCCTCTGCACTATTCAGAGTCAATATTAGCATATATTAGTGCTGTTTCCTGTCCATTTACTCTTTTATTCCATGAAACTACATGTGGAAACATAAACAAACTGAAGACCCTATCTTACAATATGTCACTAATTTACAATGCAGCTCTGTGTTGCTTTCAACCCTGGTGTCTCATTACTTTTTCACAAATATATCAACTACACTGCATAAATTAATATCAAATGTTATGTGATATGCAATGCACATCAATCTGGTAACATGCAGGACTGTAACTAG